>NW_027210893.1:387500-403116 GCF_029030835.1 Brachyistius frenatus
CCGGCTGGCTGTGTTAACGTACCGTATGAGACCGGAGGGACGGTGGAGTTTACCTCTTTAATCCGCTATCTCCCCGAGGCGGACTGCTCCGTGTTGTGACGATGTGGCAGGGCGACGCAACCAGCAGCCGGAGCTCCGCCCCCTCCTCCCGCTGCCAGGGCAACCGGACGCTGCTGTGCGTGTGTGTGTGTGTGTGTGTGTGTGTGGGGGGGGGGGGGGTCATGACGTCACAGGGAGGTGTTCAGTCGTGTTTGCTGTCTTCAGTCCTCTGAGTTTGATAAGGAGCATTTACCTTGAAAGTGAAACGGAAATGCGATTTATTACCGTAATATTTACAGTATAATGTACAAAACGGATTAATCGTATCACATTGGCCAAATTGCATATTCATAAATGTAAAATATTACATATTTTTATCAAAAAATAAATACTGGTAAGAAACTGTGCTTCATTGCCTTCAGCAAAAAAATTAAAAAAATACATTTATTGCATTCATTACTCTCAAACAAAAAGCAACTAAAACTGTAACTTGTACTGTGTAAAGATATTTATCCCCCAGTTTTAAACTATAATGTTGAAATTTGTAATATATATAGATTTATAACCTTCTGTAAGTTCCAATAAAATAGTTTTTTTTTTTAAAAGGGAGAGAAAAAAACTTGTGGGTTTTTATCAAGACATGCAAGATTTTGTCAATTTTTCTGAGACAAAGGTGGAAACCAATTTGACCTGGGTCACTACTATCTGTCAAAGACTGTATATCAGAGTAAAAAACAATAGAATATAACTGGAATCATAGTTTATGTGCAAAGCTAACGCAAATAATTTTCCACAAGTGCTTCCTAAGTGTTATTTAGTGAAAGAAAACCATAGAAATCTAAAGGCGTGATCTATAAAAATGAGATAAATATTGTTTTGAGAAATTATTTTGAGATTAATATTTTCAGATACTAAGTCATTATGTCTCTTTTTTTATTCATCAGCAGAAATGGCTTCCATCTGACCCTGCTGTCTCCAGCTGATGGAGCTCTCACACTGGGATATTCACTATTCTTTTAAAATCTCGCCTTAAAACCCATTTCCATTTTCTGTTTTTTACTTAACTGTTGTTATTAATTGTAATACTGTATAATTATTTTCTTGTTTTATATCTTACATTTTGTATTTTCTTTTTCGTTTAATTTTCTGACGCCAGAGGGCAGCGTTCGGCCTCAGCTGCAGCGCGCTCCTATAATGTCATGAGAAGAAGAAGAAGAAGAAGACGCAGTGTGGCAGAGTTGAACTTTTTATAATTTTTTATAACTCCAGATTTGTTGTGATTTTCTGTCTCCCGGACGATGAAGGCAAAGTAAACCGCCGGTGTGCGGTGATCTGACGTCACGAGGTCGGTCGGTAAGTACCAGCCTGACGGTGCTCCTGTTGGAGGACACGTTCCGTACTCCGTTCACAAATCTGGCAATTTAAGGTGACTTGTGTTTAGTAGAACGTTCATATCTGCGGGACTTAACAAAAACAAAAACGTTTTCGAATGTTATTGGGTTTACGAATTGAGGATGTATTAAACACCAAAACAACACAACTCATTTAAACTGTCGGAGTTGTTCGTCTTTCCGTGTTGGACAGAAAGTTTGAACACCCGACTCAACGTGAGCTAACGTTAGCAAAACACACCACGTAGGAAGCAGCGGAGACAGAAAGATCAGCGTTCAATTAAAACCCGGTTTAATTAAAACCCGGTTTAAATTAAAACTCGGTTTAATGAAAACTCGGTTCAATTAAAACCCGGTTTAAATTAAAACTCGGTTTAATGAAAACTCGGTTTAATGAAAACTCGGTTTAAGTGAAAACTCGGTTTAAATGAAAACTCGGTTTAATGAAAACTCGGTTTAAATGAAAACTCGGTTTAATTAAAACCCGGTTCAATTAAAACCCGGTTTAAATGAAAACTCGGTTTAAATTAAAACCCGGTTTAAATGAAAACTCGGTTTAATGAAAACCCGGTTTAAATTAAAACTCGGTTTAAATGAAAACTCGGTTTAATGAAAACTCGGTTTAATGAAAACTCGGTTTAAATGAAAACTCGGTTTAATGAAAACTCGGTTTAATGAAAACTCGGTTTAAATGAAAACTCGGTTTAATTAAAACCCGGTTCAATTAAAACCCGGTTTAAATGAAAACTCGGTTTAAATTAAAACCCGGTTTAAATGAAAACTCGGTTTAATGAAAACTCGGTTTAAATGAAAACTCGGTTTAATGAAAACTCGGTTTCAATGAAAACTCGGTTCAATGAAAACTCGGTTTAATGAAAACTCGGTTTAAATGAAAACTCGGTTTCAATGACCAAGTCACCGCAGGAACACGTCTCATTTACTGAACTTATATTATGCAGTTAGAGCTTTTTAGATATAAAATCGGGCACTTTTCAAAGGGAGTTCGGTTCATCCAAACAAACGTTGTTGACTCGGCTCACTAAGTTAAATAAAGTCCTCTTGTTCTTTGGTTAAGTTCGTTTATCTGTTGTTCACCTACTTATTCAATCAAACCAGCTGTTTGAGGTTGATGTTTGTTAGCACCGCTACAACCAGGCAAGAAAACAACTGTTCATGTGGTACAGTCTGCTGTCATGTTTTAATATGTCATGTTTTAATATGTAATATGTTCCATGTAGTCTAATGGCTCAGACACATGCCAGTGAACAGGAGCAGAACCAGGTCAGTGATGAGAAGGTGGTTAAACACTCTGATCATCACTGATCTGATCATTGAGAAGTCCTGGTTCAGTCCTGGTTCAGTCCTGGTTCACTTCTGGTTCAGTCCTGGTTCACTTCTGGTTCACTTCTGGTACAGTCCTGGTTCACTTCTGGTTCACTTGGTTCAGTCCTGGTTCACTTCTTGTTCAGTCCTGGTTCACTTTTGGTTCAGTCCTGGTTCATTTCTGGTTCAGTCCTGGTTCACTTCTGGTTCACTTGGTTCAGTCCTGGTTCACTTCTGGTTCAGTCCTGGTTCACTTCTGGTTCACTTCTTGTTCAGTCCTGGTTCACTTCTGGTTCAGTCCTGGTTCACTTCTGGTTCAGTCCTGGTTCACTTCTGGTCTCTGGTGTCCCTGCAGGAATGATCTGGACCTGTGAGAGGTTGTGGCGGCCTCATCAGTAGCCGTCACCACGGCGGGGGACCCTCGGCCCTCCGTCTGCAGGGTGGTCATCTACCTCCAGAGGGACATGTCCGGGGACAGCTTTCGGCCCCAGCACCAGACCCGGCCTGCCTCATCCGCCATCCCAGCCCCCCCCCTCCCTCTGGCCTGTCCCAAGACCAAGACCTGCAGCTACCTAGGAGTGGTCGGCCTCGGCAACAAGTACGCCCGGCTCAACGTGGGGGGGACGCTGTTTTACAGCACGCTGCAGGTTCTGACCCGGCAGAGCTCCATGCTAAAGGCAATGTTCAGCGGGAAGAAGGAAGTGTTCACTGATAAAGAAGGTGAACATCTCTGCAGTTTTCTGGAACTATAAGATCCATATTTACTGATGTGTTCATGGCAGGTTTATGTGTCATGTCAGGATATTTTCCCTCCTGGTTTGGTGTCGTGCTGATGTGTTCCAGTTTTTCTCCATTCAGGTTGGATCCTGATCGACCGCAGTGGGAAGCACTTCGGCAGCATCCTGTGCTTCCTGCGCGACGGCACCGTCGCCGTACCCAAAGGCCGCCAGGCGGTCCAGGAGCTGCTGGCTGAGGCGAAGTATTACCTCATCCAGGGCCTGGTGGACCTCTGCCAGAACACCCTGCAGGTCAGTCACATCCTCACTGCCGGCCTGCAGCTTCAACCTGAGCAGCTGGAGAGCAGCTGGAACCTTCCTGAAGACGTAGTCCAAGTTATGTTAATCGATCAACACGTTAACGTGACCGCTGATACGTGAACATCCATGATGTACTTCAGCAGGTTATATAGTTTGGGTCAAACTCTGTAAACGGTCATCAGAGATCCTTGAAATGTCCAGAAAGTCTACGGCGATGAAGCGACGACCCAGCGAGGTGTTGTGGTGACATCACGTTTCAAGAGGGGCGGAGCTTCACCGTCCCAGACCGAAGAAGGAGCGTCAGGTCAGGAGACACCAGCTGGGTTTCAGAGTCAGACTGTCAACACCGAGTTCTACTGGGACCTCCTGAGGGGAACATTCCACCTCAACTGTGTCGCCACGGCAACAGGCTTCACAGCTCACAGCACGTTGAAAACAAAGATATTTACACGATCGTAGCTCCTCACCGCCCGACTCATCAGATCTGACTCCCTGCGACGTCTTTCTGTTCCCCAGAAGACAACATGAGAAGCTCTCTACTCAGTTGGAGGTCCGTGGTGACGCTGATCACGGACAACCTCCTCACAGGTTCTCGCTGCTCTCTGTCCGCGATGCGTTCAATGTCTCAACGATGTTGCTGAATGTTCATCCAGAAGGAGAGCAGTAGAACTTATTGACAAATCATGAGGATGTTTATTGTCATTGTAAGAGGCCAACGAAGTTAAGACAGCAACTCAGGATCAGACAGATGAAACAATATGTCACCATCACCACTAGAGGTCACTAGACCTTCAGTAGACTAGTTTAGTTTAGTTGAGAGACAGAGTGAGCGGGCAGTGATGACGTCTGTGTGTGTGTGTGTGTGTGTGTGTGTGTGTGTGTGTGTGTGTGTGTGTGTGTGTGTTCTCTACATGACTGACAGGGCAACAAGGAGCAGCCCCTGTGTGTCATACCTGTGGTCACCTCCAGCAAAGAAGAGGACCGACTCATCCAGTCCTCCACCAAGGTAACACACACACACACACACACACACACACACACACACACACACACACACACACACACACACACACACACACACACACACACACACACACACACACACAGGTCACAGCAGAGGTCACACACAGTCAGAAATGAGTTTCACCTGCTGGATGAGCAGGATGTCTCTGAGTGGACCGGACGTCTCTGATGTCCTCTGCTACGTTTCTACCAGAGATCATCAGTGAAACGTCTCTGAGTGTTCTTTGTTCTTCATGATGCTCTGTGGTTGTGGTGTTTGTGGATTCCTGCAGATATAAACTCGTGATATGTCGTTGTCCCCTCTGACAGCCGGTGGTGAAGCTGGTGTACAACAGGAGCAACAACAAGTACTCGTACACCAGGTGAGACAGAGATGATGTCCTCCATGGACTCTGAGGGGAAACGTCCCGTCTGACAGAGCCCAGCGAGGAGATGACGAAGCTCTTTTCTTTCTCTGCAGTAACTCTGACGACAACTTGCTGAAGAACATCGAGCTGTTTGACCGGCTGTCGCTGAGCTTCAACGGCCGCGTCCTCTTCATCAGAGACGTGATCGGAGACGAGATCTGCTGCTGGTCCTTCTACGGTCAGGGCCGTAAGCTGGCCGAGGTGTGCTGCACCTCCATCTTCTACGCCACGGAGAAGAAGCAGACCAAGGTGGGGAGGAGGGGCGGGGAAGGGGGGGGCTGAACTGAACTGAAAGTGACACAAAGCGGCTGCTTCTTTCATAGTGATTTGTTTATAGAATAATAATCACTGATTCTATATTGAGTCTTTTCTGAGATGTTTTGTTTGGGCCATATTTTTGCTCATTTAAATTTTCTGTCTAGTAAATTGTGGCATCGTAGATCATGTATGGATTCGATTTCAGTTTCCCAGTGTTTCAAATATCTTTAGTTTATTGTCTTTATCTATTTGTGAGTTGGGGATTATTTTCATCATTTTACTTTGATATGATTTCCTCATTTGTTTCCCTCCAGATATTTTTTTTTCCTTGGGTTCAGACAGCGTCGTTGTTTTACGTTGGCCTGTGCTGTTTGTTGTTGTTCTGTGTTGTTTGTTGTTGTTTATTGTTGTGTGTTGTTTGTTGTTGTTTTTTGTCCTGTGCTGTTTGTTGTTGTTTGTTGTTCTCTGTTGTGTCAGACTCCCCCTAGTGGTCCCAAAGCTTCTGTTTTCGATGTTCATGAAGAGGCTGTGCAGCCGTTGTTTGGAGGTTTCTACAGGTCTGATAGATGTCGTTAACTCGGTGTGTTTGTGTCGTTCCTCAGGTGGAGTTTCCTGAAGCTCGTATCTACGAGGAGACACTGAACACTCTGCTGTACGAGACGATGCCGCCGCCCGACACCTCCCTGCTGGAGGCCACGCGGCGCAGCTACAACAGCTGCAGCTCTCACAGCGAGGAGGAGGATGGGGGAGGGGGAGCCTCGGGCATCCGGCGGATCCACGTGAAGAGGTACAGCATGTACGACGAGCGGCCGCTGGGACACTGAGACGGTCCAGGACCACGATCAGCAGCACTGACGGTGTTTTCCATCGTTACTCTCTCCACCAATCAGAGGAGGTCTTCTCTGCTCACATCATAATTTATGTTTCATTATCAGAGCCACCAGAGGACAGAAATCACTAACATGCACTGATTCTTTGATGACATGTCGTTACAATCGGAGCACCTCCTCTCCGTTCCTTTATATTTATAGACGCTTCTCACATCATGTTGTTTGCCAAAGATCAAGCTTTGAATCCAGCTGTTTTCCTGCAGTTTCCCATGATGCCTTTCACCCCGTCAACATATAGCTCCTGTGATTCTGCTGCTGTTTGTCTCTGGGGAGTTTTTCGGAGGAGCAGCTGAACCAAGGTCCGAGGTGCAGTTCTGTTGGCCCGCTTAGTGTTGGGCTCTTTGGATGACAGGTGTTCGTCTACCTGCGCTGCTGCTCTCTGATTGGTCCGTAGCCTCAGCGTGTTGTCAGTGAATGGAGATTAATGAATGAACAGATAGATTTCATTGACACTATATTATTATTATTATTATTATTATTATTATTATTATCATCATGCTGCGTCTTCTTCCCAAACAATTCAAGCTCTGTTCCAACAGTCCAGGAAACATGAAAGTGATCTTAATGTGGTGCAATATAGTGATTAGTTCAGATGTGTTCATAACTTTATGACATAAATATGGATCTGAACATATTAATGCATACATATTGATGATCAATTCAAAGGGCGTGGTTAGTTTTTTTTATTTTATTTTTATTCATATCATCCAAAAATAAAGATGATGTATTGATACAGTTTGTCTCAGCTGCACTTTGAACGGACGGACGCGACCATAATGTGTGTGGAAAGCCTTAGAGGCTGCAGGTGACGGTGGCCCGGTGGGACAAAATATTATCATACTGTCTGCACAAGACCAATTGTATCATGCGCTTCTAAAATCTATCTCACGCACAATCAGTTAAAGTCGTGGAAACGGAGCGGTGACGTGCAGCTAAGGTGGGCTAGAAAAGACCAGCGGACCTGTGCACGTTCTCTGTGCATGCGGATTTGGAGTCGACCTGCAGCAAAACGTGAACGTGGAAATTAGATATTTTTTTTTGGTGGGGGTGGGGGTGGGGGGGGGGGGTTGTAAACGCCGGAAAACATCTGAAGGAAGAGATCTCGTTGAAGAAAACCAGTGAAGAAGTGAAAGAAGAAGAAAAGTTCTGTTGGACACCAGTGAAAGGAGCAGCAGCGGGTCGGAGCCATGCCCGGTCCGGACGGAAGGTGTGTACAGTGAACCCTCGTTTTTCGCGGGGGTTACTTTCCAAATAGAAACCGTGATAGGCGAAATCCGTGAAGTAGTAACCTTTATTTTTTTTTTACAATTATTATACAATGAAATACTCCATAATACATTGAAACCAAAGAACAAAACCTTTTTACAGGCCCAAGCATTTGTTTAACAAATAAAAGTACTGTATAAATGTTTTTTTTTACAAATAACTACTGTACTGTAAAATAATAATTTTAATCATCAATACGAACTGAAGGCTTCAAATTGCTGAGATCGGCACCGCCCCACTGCGACCCGAGTCACTGGATTAGAACGGGAGGAAATGAAAAATGATTATGAAAACAAATACAAAGTACAGTCGGACAAATAGTGACTCGTGTATTTCACTGCTCTTCTGACTGAGCCGCTGCATCCTGACTCCGCTCTGCAGCGGTTCTTTCTTCTAAAGCCGGCGGTGCAGGTGTGGTTTTTCAAGAGAAGAACATAGTTATCGGTAGTTGTTGTCTGCAAACTTAAATTTGGCAAGCTGTTTTACGTACGTGTACATATTAAACCGCAACGTTATTGACAAACAGGTAGAGAAGAAGCGGAGAGACTGTTTAGCCAATCAGAATGCAGAACACAATGCACGATGCAAATCCGTGAAGCAGCGAGACCGTGAAAGGTGAACCGCGTTATAGCGAGGGGTCACTGTACTTGGTTGCGTGTCTCAGCCGGTGCCACAAGTTCAGCGTGCGTAATTACGCATGACATTTTGTGAAAATCCAACAAACACACATTTCACAGTTGGACATAATTTTAATATCATGATTCTAAATGTAAACATACCTGTGATTCATGTTGTGGATTCCAGTGTCTGAAAGTGTGTGTGTGTTACTCTGTCAGTCTGTCCTGACCGTTCTGCAGTGGATGGAGCTGATGGGAAAATATAACGTCTACCATTTCTACTATTCAACAATTCAACAATTCACACATCAGCTAGGAGGGGAAAAAAACCCTCTTTAAGGGAGAAAAACCTCCAACAGAACCAGGATCAGAGGTGGGCGGAGCATCTTTTAACAGAACCAGGATCAGAGGTGGGTGGAGCATCTTTTAACAGAACCAGGATCAGAGGTGGGCGGAGCATCTGTTAACAGAACCAGGATCAGAGGTGGGCGGAGCATCTTTTAACAGAACCAGGATCAGAGGTGGGCGGAGCATCTTTTAACAGAACCAGGATCAGAGGTGGGCAGAGCATCTGTTAACAGAACCAGGATCAGAGGTGGGCGGCCATCTTCCTCGACCGGTTGAGGTGAGAGGAGAGCAGAGAGAGAAAAGGACAGCATAGAGATAGAAGAGAAGAACTGTTGGTGGAGACAACAATCACAGAGCAGAGACATGCAGCTCCATGACGGGACATCTGGAAAAGAAAGAACAGAAACTACACGAGTGAAGGAACTGAATGGAGACAACAGATAATAAGAAACTATGGGAGAGAAAAAGAGTGAAGTTAATGAGATGTAATGGTGAGATATGAGTTATAGAGAGTGAAAGACTCAGAAGAAAGAAGCCCAGTGCATCATGGGAGGTCCCCCAGCAGCCTTAGTCTATAACAGCATCACTACAGGATCGTTCAGGTTCACCTGAGCAGCTCAACTATAAACTTTATCAAAAAGGAACGTTTTGAGTCTGACTTTAAAGCTAGAGAGAGTTTCTGCTCCTGAACACAAACTGGGAGTCTGAAAACTGAAGCTCCGCCTCCCATTCCACTTTTGGAAACTCTGGGAACCACAGGTAGACTGAGAGAAAAGATCTCTGTCAGGATGATGTGGTTCTGTAAGATCTGCCAGGATGATGTGGTTCTATAAGATCTGTCAGGATGATGTGGTTCTGTAAGATCTATCAGGATGATGTGGTTCTGTAAGATCTGTCAGGATGATGTGGTTCTATTAGATATATCAGGATGATGTGGTTCTATAAGATATATCAGGATGATATGGTTCTATAAGATCTGTCAGGATGATGTGGTTCTCTAAGATATGTCAGGATGATGTGGTTCTATAAGATCTCTGTCAGGATGATGTGGTTCTATAAGATCTGTCAGGATGATGTGGTTCTATAAGATCTTTTTCAGGATGATGTGGTTCTATAAGATCTGTCAGGATGATGTGGCTCTATTAGATATATCAGGATGATGTGGTTCTATAAGATCTCTGTCAGGATGATGTGGTTCTATAAGATCTGTCAGGATGATGTGGTTCTATAAGATCTTTTTCAGGATGATGTGGTTCTATAAGATCTGTCAGGATGATGTGGTTCTATTAGATATATCAGGATGATGTGGTTCTATAAGATATATCAGGATGATATGGTTCTATAAGATCTGTCAGGATGATGTGGTTCTCTAAGATATGTCAGGATGATGTGGTTCTATAAGATCTCTGTCAGGATGATGTGGTTCTATAAGATCTGTCAGGATGATGTGGTTCTATTAGATATATCAGGATGATATGGTTCTATAAGATCTGTCAGGATGATGTGGTTCTCTAAGATATGTCAGGATGATGTGGTTCTATAAGATCTCTGTCAGGATGATGTGGTTCTATAAGATCTGTCAGGATGATGTGGTTCTATAAGATCTTTTTCAGGATGATGTGGTTCTATAAGATCTGTCAGGATGATGTGGTTCTATTAGATATATCAGGATGATGTGGTTCTATAAGATATATCAGGATGATATGGTTCTATAAGATCTGTCAGGATGATGTGGTTCTCTAAGATATGTCAGGATGATGTGGTTCTATAAGATCTCTGTCAGGATGATGTGGTTCTATAAGATCTGTCAGGATGATGTGGTTCTATTAGATATATCAGGATGATGTGGCTCTATAAGATCTGTCAGGATGATGTGGTTCTATAAGATCTGTCAGGATGATGTGGTTCTATAATATCTATCAGGATGAGGTGGTTCTATAATATCTATCAGGATGAGGTGGTTCTATAAGTCATCAAGATCATTTTAAATTCTATTCTTGATTTCACAGGAAGCCAGTGAAGAGTAGCTAAAACTGGAGAAATATAATCTCTCTTGCTAAATCCTGTCAGTACTTTTGCTGCAGCATTTTGGATCAGCTGCAGGTTTTTAATGAGTAATTTGGACATCCTAACAACAAGACCAAGGTTCCTCCCAGTGGTGCAAGAGGCCCAGGTTCCTCCCAGTGGTGCTGGAGGCTAAAGTTCCTCCCAGTGGTGCTGGAGGCCAAGGTTCCTCCCAGTGGTGCTGGAGGCCCAGGTTCCTCCCAGTGGTGCAAGAGGCCCAGGTTCCTCCCAGTGGTGCTGGAGGCTAAAGTTCCTCCCGGTGGTGCTGGAGGCCAAGGTTCCTCCCGGTGGTGCTGGAGGCCCAGGTTCCTCCCAGTGGTGCTGGTGGACAAAGTTCCTCCCAGTGGTGCTGGAGGACAAAGTTCCTCCTGGTCCTCAGGATGATGAAGGTCCCCCATCTGTCCACTTAGGATGATGAAGGTCCCCCGTCTGTCCCCTCAGGATGACGAAGGTCCTCAGGATGACGAAGGTCCCCCGTCTGTCCCCTCAGGATGATGAAGGTGTGGGGCTGGGTGCTCGTCCTCGGGTCTGTCAGGACGCGGCTCGGTTCTGCTCTCTGATGGTGAGGAAGCTGATGATGAAGGCTTCCTCCTTCTCTCCTCTGAGGTTGATGGAGGTTCTGAGAGAGTACAGTGGTTGCTGGTCTGAGGAGGAGTTTCCCTACTGGACCAACCATGTTTCTGGCTATGAGAGCTTGTTTCCTGAGGAAGAAGACTTTCTCCAGGAACCGGATTTTGGTTTTGAGACGTTGAAGGACCGTCCTCTACAGGGCAACAGATAGCGAGCAAGTTAGTGACAGACTGAGTGGCTCAGGCGGTCAAGCGGGTCGGCAGCCAACTCAGGGAGGGACGATGCTGGTCGCCAGGACGATAGAGGCGACGCTGACGCTCCGTCACCTCTGATCCTTCCTGGGGAAGACGGGACTTGGTTTGTTGTGGCCTGTTAGAAGTTGGTGGAGCTGCTCGGTGTGATTCAGAAGAAGAAGACATCTGTCCATCACGACCTGTGGCGTGACGAATAAAACAATTTATGAATTCTTCCTCCTTCGTCATCCTGATGCTCTGAGCTGCTTTGGGCTTCGTGCTGATGGAAGGAGACGCACAACAACCCGACATGACTGGAGGAACCTGTTCCTCCTCCTCCTCCTCTTCTTCCTCCTCCTCGTCTTCCTCCTGCTGCGAGGAGTTCACATGATGGAACAAAGGGTAGTTCACTCACATGGCTAGTTTTACTGACATGAAGAGGACACGCAGGTGTGGAGAGGAGATGCAGTGAGCAGAACCACTGCGGAGGGCCATGTTCCGGCTTTACATCTGGGGTTGCTGTGACAACGAAGACATCCCAGCCAGGTTAGAGAGAGAGAGACTACAAAAGTAACATAAAATATTAAACAAGTCATTTATCAACCCAGAATCCTCCAGCACCACAAACTGAACTCCCTTCAGCACCTAAAACCTTCTGGACCCCGTCAGAGACCTTCGGTCCCTGAACCAGAACCAGAACATTCTTCGAGACCCCGTCAGAGACCAGTTTCCTGGAGGTCCACGATCCCTCTGATCCCACCGATCCCTCCGATCCCTCCGATCCCTCCGATCCCACCGATCCCTCTGATCCCTCCGATCCCACCGATCCCTCCGATCCCACCGATTCCACCGATCCCACCGATCCCTCCGATCCCACCGATTCCACCGATCCCACCGATCCCTCCGATCCCACTGATCCCACCGATCCCTCCGATCCCTCCGATCCCACCGATCCCACCGATCCCTCCGATCCCACCGATCCCTCTGATTCCACCGATCCCACCGATCCCACCGATCCCTCTGATCCCTCTGATCCCTCTGATCCCACCGATCCCTCCGATCCCACCGATCCCACCGATCCCACCGATCCCTCTGATCCCTCTGATCCCACCGATCTCACCGATCTCACCGATCCCTCTGATCCCACCGATCCCACCGATCCCTCTGATCCCACCGATCCCTCCGATCCCACCGATCCCTCTGATCCCTCTGATCCCACCGATCCCTCTGATCCCACCGATCTCACCGATCTCACCGATCCCTCTGATCCCACCGATCCCACCGATCCCACCGATCCCACCGATCCCTCCGATCTCACCGATCCCACCGATCCCACCGATCCCTCCGATCCCACCGATTCCACCGATCCCACCGATCCCTCCGATCCCACCGATCCCTCCGATCCCTCCGATCCCTCCGATCCCACCGATCCCTCCGATCCCTCCGATCCCTCCGATCCCACCGATCCCTCTGATCCCACCGATCCCTCCGATCCCTCCGATCCCTCCGATCCCACCGATCCCTCCGATCCCTCCGATCCCACCGATCCCTCCGATCCCACCGATTCCACCGATCCCACCGATCCCTCCGATCCCACCGATTCCACCGATCCCACCGATCCCTCCGATCCCACCGATCCCACCGATCCCACCGATCCCTCCGATCCCTCCGATCCCACCGATCCCACCGATCCCTCCGATCCCACCGATCCCACCGATCCCACCGATCCCTCCGATCCCTCCGATCCCACCGATCCCACCGATCCCTCCGATCCCACCGATCCCTCTGATTCCACCGATCCCACCGATCCCTCTGATCCCTCTGATCCCTCCGATCCCACCGATCCCTCCGATCCCACCGATCCCACCGATCCCACCGATCCCTCTGATCCCTCTGATCCCACCGATCTCACCGATCTCACCGATCCCTCTGATCCCACCGATCCCACCGATCCCTCTGATCCCACCGATCCCTCCGATCCCACCGATCCCTCTGATCCCTCTGATCCCACCGATCCCTCTGATCCCACCGATCTCACCGATCTCACCGATCCCTCTGATCCCACCGATCCCACCGATCCCACCGATCCCTCCGATCTCACCGATCCCACCGATCCCACCGATCCCTCCGATCCCACCGATTCCACCGATCCCACCGATCCCTCCGATCCCACCGATCCCACCGATCCCACCGATCCCTCCGATCCCTCCGATCCCTCCGATCCCACCGATCCCTCCGATCCCTCCGATCCCTCCGATCCCACCGATCCCTCTGATCCCACCGATCCCTCCGATCCCTCCGATCCCTCCGATCCCACCGATCCCTCTGATCCCTCCGATCCCACCGATCCCTCCGATCCCACCGATTCCACCGATCCCACCGATCCCTCCGATCCCACCGATTCCACCGATCCCACCGATCCCTCCGATCCCACCGATCCCACCGATCCCACCGATCCCTCCGATCCCTCCGATCCCACCGATCCCACCGATCCCTCCGATCCCACCGATCCCTCTGATTCCACCGATCCCACCGATCCCTCTGATCCCTCTGATCCCTCCGATCCCACCGATCCCTCCGATCCCACCGATCCCACCGATCCCACCGATCCCTCTGATCCCTCTGATCCCACCGATCTCACCGATCTCACCGATCCCTCTGATCCCACCGATCCCACCGATCCCTCTGATCCCACCGATCCCTCCGATCCCACCGATCCCTCTGATCCCTCTGATCCCACCGATCCCTCTGATCCCACCGATCTCACCGATCTCACCGATCCCTCTGATCCCACCGATCCCACCGATCCCACCGATCCCACCGATCCCTCCGATCCCTCTGATCCCACCGATCCCACCGATCCCTCTGATCCCTCTGATCCCACCGATCTCACCGATCCCACCGATCCCACCGATCCCTCTGATCCCACCGATCTCACCGATCTCACTGATCTCACCGATCCCACCTCCCAGACCCCAAACCAGCGAGTCAGCAGACGACGATGAGAGGAAGAGGAAGAAGAAACCACCTCAGTGTGTAAAGAGACTCTGACAGAAACACCGTGAAGAGGAAACGCGAAGGATCGTAAAGTTTTAACATCAGATCGATGTACTTTGTTAAAGGAACTCTTTACATGATCCATTATTAACGTGTACTTTGTGCTTTTACCACTTGGTTTGGTGTTTAATTCAATAAAAGAGTTCTGTGAAGTCTCACATACATCATATTTTAGAACGTGTTTTTGATGTAATATTGGAGTATTAATGTAAAAGGTAGAATATCTGCCATGAAGGGGAGCCGTGCCGGCTGCAGGTGCACCTTCAGCACACACGGGGGCGCCAGCAGCAGCCTACCGACGGGGTCCCCACCGGAGCAGCCGGCTGCGCCTCGCGGCGCTATGACGTCATGTATTTTGCAGCAGACCAGGCTGGCCACAACATGTGCTTCAGAGAGAGCACGTTCTCCACACTCCTGCTGGTGTGTGTGTGTGTGTGTGTGTGTGTGTGTGTGTGTGTGTGTGTGTGTGTGTGTGTGTGTGTGCGTGTGTGTCAGCGCGAGCTTATGAATGAAGTCATTAAAGAAAAGCTGCGTTCAATGAGCTCATCTCGTGTTCAACGTCACGACGCAGTGAGGAGCTGCTCGAGACACGAGAATTATTACAAGTAGCAGGCAATGACAATCCGAGCATCCCCCCCTCCCCACCCCTTCTTTCTCCCCCCCCTCAGGAAGAGGCTAAAAATAACGTGTGAGCTCCACAGGTTGGAGAGCTGGATGCTGGGAGGCTGTGAGGCGGGGCTGGATGCGGGGAGGCTGAATCCTCGACGCCCTCATCCCTCCATTGATCCGCGGAGTCGGAGGGGGCGGGCCCTCTGACGTCACCGTCGAGCTGCTCGGCTGCGTCAGAGTCCAGCTGAGAAAGGAAGAAGGAAACGAGGAATAAGAAGGAGCGAGGTTCGGGGACAGCGGACCGGACCGGACCGGGAGTGTCGGCGGAGACCGAGCTGTAGTGAAGCACCGCGGACGGACGGACGGACATGGAGGGCTCCACGGAGGAGGAGTACAAGGAGAAATTGTTATGGAGCGTGAAGCGGGAGGTAGGAGCTGCTGTCCGCCGGCCGCCGCGCCGCTCATCCCCGTTAATCAGGTTACT
>NW_027210894.1:0-177500 GCF_029030835.1 Brachyistius frenatus
TTTTTCAATTAAATAGCTAGTAATTTAAGAATGTCAAAAACTGTCAAGTATTACTTGTGATTCCTGTCGTAGTTTCTTAGAGCCCAATGTGAGGCCTTCATGCAGCTTTGTTTTTTGCCCAACCTTCAGTTCAAAACCCCCAAATATTCATATAATAAAATTTTAAACAAAGGATAATTGGCATGTCTTCACATGTTGTGAAGCTGCCAGAAATGGTATTTTTAGGATTTGCTTGATTGATGCCAAAAGAATAATTTGCGGTCTAACCTCCAAATCATGTCTGAAGGACATTTTCCTGATAGTCATCTTATGTAAACTTCATTGTTGTCTCCTTTTGTTTTTTTCTGTCTCGCGTGCCGGCCGCATCTGAAGAGTCCTGCGTTTGTTAAAAAGCATCCAGTAAGTTTTGCCAATTGATGTTAAAAGTCTGTTTTGTTCTTCAACACTTTACAAACTGTAGTAAAAAAAAAAACAAACAATTTAAACACTCTGGCACAAACTTCAAACATTACCTTATTCTCACTATATTTTCTGACTAATTGTTCTTCCCCTTTCACCCTCCTGTTTTTTTTTTTTTTTTTTGTCTTTTATAGGTAACGTGTAAATCGCTACACTGCATAATTATGCTTTTTTATTTATTTATTATTTTTTTTATTCATCGTTGCCCGCAGACAGAAACAGACACACCTCTTAGTCCACTGACCTACTTAGACCACGCATGTTTATTTGAAGTCCTCCAAGGGACGGTGTGTCCGTACTGTCGGCGCCTCCGCTCGCCTCGCACATGGTGATTTGGTTACAAAGACACCGACAGAGCGAACGGGAACCGCCGTCAGAGGGACATTACGTTGTGAATCTGGAAGCGGGTCATATTTTGGAGGTGACGTTTCTGAGCGTTCGGACGTGCGAGTCAGAAAGTCGAACATTGCAACAATGCAATAATACGTTGTCTGCATCAGGCTGACCCAGGAGCTGTGTGCACGGTTGAGCTCATCATTTCCCCCTCCTCACCCCTCCTCCCCTCCTCACCCCTCCCCCACCCACCCCCCGCCTCCCCGCTGTGAGGCCGCAGTTGAGTCATGACAAGTCTGTTGCAGCTGGCTGGCAGTCTGAGGATTATGTCATTATTGTGGGCCAGTTTCATCATGGTGGTAATACAGTGTGTGTGTGTGTGTGTGTGTCACAAGGGCCAGGATCCACTTCTGATCACATTTAATCGCCGTCTTTTCACAACTAATCGTAGGACACTTGTGATCTGGTGATTTCTAATGGTAATTTCATGCTGGAAAGGCTGTTGGATTTAAGCTTAATCAAAATGTTATTTTTTTTTATTATTATTTTGCTAAAAGTGCAGTAAGAACTTCATTTGATTTTCCAAAACAAAAAATTGTGGCCACAAAATATACAGCTCAATAAACAGTTATCATCGTAGTAGTAGTAGTAGTAGTGGTGTCTAGAGTTACACGAGTTAAAAAGTGAAAGTGAAGCGCAGGATGCTCCAGATTATGGTTCTGCTGCATCTTATCCTGTATAAATTTATTTCTTTTGACCACTTCATTGAGGATGTGTTCATCCACACAGATGTTCCGAAACCCATTTACATTTCTATCTGTTCAGGCTAAGTACGGTTGTACAGCTGGGGAATGACCGACTGAAGGAGGAAGTATTTGGATGAGGGGAACCCGATATTGGTTGTGGGGAGTTTCTTTCTCACTTTCTGTAAAGAGACTTTTCTCGGTCTGAAGAGGTTTACACGCCGTTTGATGCTTTTGAGACTTCCAACTGCTGAGGTTGGAAAATGTGGAAACATTGTGGGCGCTGTCGTTGTGTTGGCAGCAGTGTAATATATTTGTGTTGTCCTCACCTGTGTTTTGACACCTATTCCTGAACAATTTTATAAAATCCATGAAAAAAAAAGACAAATCTTTAGTTTTCTTGCAGTTTAGACGGGGGGGGGGGGGTGTAACCCAGTATGAGGAGCGTAAAATAAAGCGCTCTCATGTAAGATTTCACCTCGGTTAAAATTAAAATGGCGCGTGTGTGTCCTCGCTGCAGGTCCATTTAAAATAGAAGTTTTGAGGTCTGACAAGTGATGAGTTGTAACCAAAAAGCAGGCGGGTGGTTTATCTTTCACACGACGACACAGAGGAGAGAGACGGCAGCGAAGAACATCCATCCCGCCTCTCACCTGCTGGAGTCTCTAAATGACATAATTGATTACATAGTGTTTACACAGTAAAAAATGTGATCACAGATCGTCTCCCTGTTCAAAACGGGCGTCGGGTCTGTTTGGGAGAATCTCTCATTCGTTGCCACGGACGCCGAAATGACATGACGCCACGCGGCCACAGGTAACACACACGCCACGCAGCCGGTGCGTTCAAGGCCTTTAAAGCCATCCGAGAGCAGCAGGACAGATGTGCGTTACGCCTGCGGCTTCCACGCAGCAGCAGCACCATCACATAGGGTGACTCACCGCGTTTGCCTTCTCTTGGATCATGTGCAGCCATCCGCACCAAGCTGAGAAGTAACCGCACAAACATTTTCGCTGCTCAGATCACATCAGTCGGGCGTATTCTTCCCCTTCGTGGGACATCCTGACACGCACCGAGCAAACCAGTTGATGGTGGCGGAGAAGATAAGACTTTACTGGTCCCACACTGGGGAAATTTAGTCCTGTCTCGTGGATTTCAGGTGGCAACAGCCGAATGCGACGTCAATTTAATTTAGAGGTGGTCCCACTTTTATTAGGGCAGGTCAATCAAGTTATAATTTTAGGAAAATACTTTTTTTCTCGAGGTAGTTAACTAGAAAATGATCAGCTACTGTAGAATTTGCATGTAGAGGTCATCAAATGGAAACATAACCTTATAAATTCCTCCACGATGTCTGCCAAAAGGTTATTCAATGCAGAATGTAAAGGTCAACATTAAGAGTTTGCTTATTTCCACGCAATGAAAATCTCATTCTAAAAGGCACATCTGCATTTTGGCTGCAGATTTGTAATCGTCACACTGAACCAGTCTGATGACGAACTGTATTCTGACGAGGAGAAACCAGCCTGTGCTTTTCCTTTCTACTCGCGGCCGCTTTGATGATGCATCTCTGGCAAAGCTGTTGAGAAGCAGCATGATTGGCTGAAACGTCAGTGGTTAGCTGAAAGGGTGAAAACATGCTTCAGCATATATGAATGGCAATTACAGGTAGTGATTCTCAGCCCACAGCCGAGCGCTTTGCCTTCGATCTGAATGTTTGTTTCAGTTTATTCTTGGACAGTCAAAGAGCCTCTAAAACTTTTTTTTAATTTTTTTTTATTATTCCCCTATTAATGCTACTTTTGAGTTTTTGTGAAATTTCTTTGCTGTTTTATTTCTTCTTTTAGATGTAAATCTTATGTGGCTTGATCTTTTTACTCCACACGCTGAAGCTAAACTGTAGGGAGATGAAGAAGTTGACATTGTGCTGTATTTTTTTCTTTTTGTTAGTGTAAAACAACTGATTTAACACCCTGTTTGTTTTCCTGTTAATGGCGTTGTACATCTTCATGACGTCTCTGGGCCTGTGTGCGTTTGTTTCTCTGGTTAATAATAAAATTGTGGCCTTTTACTGCACCACTGAAACGCCCCAACCTGGGAACACCATTGATTATAGTCATAAAAGATTCTATTTAGCCTTCGGGCCCATTTAGGTGTTTGCTGAATAGTTTTTCGATATGGCGGAGCATTTCTGACTGGTGTTTGTGCACAGAGCAGCAGCAGCGAGCTGCTGTTAGTTTTCAGTCCAATTCGTACTCAGATTGTGAGATATGGAGAATTATTGTTTGGTGGTTTTATCGTTTATGAGCAGGGAGACTCTGAAGATTTCTTTTACCCGCGGGAGCAGTTTTCCAGCTGCAGCTCAAATGTAATTGAGACGTTGATGATTTGTTGAATTTGGATCCCAGGCTGAAATGTCAAAGCCTTGATTTAAATGACATCATGTCAATAAGAAGCAGCTGTGGGGTAATGAATAGGAGACGAGCCAGTGTTATCTGACTTAAACAAATGACGAGAATGCATTGTGTTGAATTCGATTTTTTTGGAATTGGCTAAAGAATCGTTTTCGGCTTCTTTCTGTGTACTTTGACACTGGAAGTTTTAAGATGAAGCAGAATGTTGCAGGGTTTTTCCACTTCAACACCAATAACGCTCGTGTCATTGTTTTCCCCTGCAGAGCCGGCTGAGATGAGCGGTCCAGAGGTGGCTAAGACACCGGGAGGCGGGGCTCCAGGAAAGGAAGGAAAGGAGCCGGTGGCCAATGGGCACGCGGGAGAGGGCAGTGACGCCAACCCATTTGCCGAGTACATGTGGATGGAGAACGAGGAGGAGTATAACAGACAGGTGCGTGTGTCTGTCCACACTTTGAATTCTTATCAATTGAATTCAGATTTACAACTTGAAGACTTGATGTGTTCATCCTTTAGACCTTTTTCTGGCCTTAGTTTGGTTTTGAACCGTCTTTGTCTTGCAACACATAAACCCTCTCGGCCACCAATCTTCTTCATTTGTGAATTTGGAAAAGTCATCTGGGGAAACTTATTTTTATCTTGTTTGGTGTACTCTGTCCCAACATCAAGGCTCTGATAATACTGATAATATTGTTCTTAAAGCAGTTTTCAGACATCTGCACGGTGTCAAAACACAGAGTCCTTCACTGAGAACACTGCATGATGCACATCGGTCTGGTTTAAAAACAACACGCCGCAAAAAAAGTCAAACTGGACTCAAATTTTGCTGCAACAGTGCACATAATCTGCCTGTATTATTGGCCAATCAAATGTGTACAGTATGGAATACAAAGCATATGTTTGAGGTCATTCAGAGACCGTCTCCGTTACATGTTAATCCACTGAGAGCACTGACATGATTATTTTTCAATGGAAAAATGTCCCACTCGGTGCATACTTTGGTCATAATTTTAGGGATAATAAAGTAGATAAGTGGAAAGAGAGATGAGGGACAACATGCAACTGAGGTCCCTGGCCAGAGTTGAACAGGGGACATGGCTATTAAATCTGACACTTAAACATTTCAACCTTCTGTTCTATCTATAACTTTCTTTTGCTGCTTTGGTCTTACTTGTGTTGTTCCTCTCTCGGCGTGTCCCAGGTGGAAGAGGAGCTGTTGGAGCAGGAGTTCCTGGAGCGCTGCTTCCAGGAAATGCTGGAGGAGGAGGACCAGGATTGGTTTATTCCTTCGCGTGACCTCAACAACCAGGGGGTGGGGCAGCTGCAGCAGCAGCTCAACGGCCTGTCCGTCAGCGATCACCACAGCAACCTGGAGGAGGTGGCGGTGAGTCAATTACATCATTTCACAACAGATTTTTTTTTTTTTTTTTTTTTTTTCTAGACTCAGATTATAAAGTCAGTTTGGGAATGAATATGTTTTTAATTCTCTTCTTCTTCTCTGTCTGCAGAGGAAGAGCATCTTGAATCCCGAAGCGAAGGAGTTCGTCCCGGGGAAGAAATACTAGGAGTCCCCCTCACCCCCATGGAGCCTCCACACGCGCACACACACACACGCACACACACACACACACACACACCAGTCCTCACATATTCTCAGAGACTCTGGCGGCCACGACCGCACACACACTGACTCTCACACTCACGCACGCACACACGCATACACACACCTACACATTTGAAGTCAGTGGCGTGCTGGCAGGCCCAGTTGGGGGGTGGGGGGATTTCTTTTTCTTTCTTTCTCTTTTTGTTTCTTGAATCTTTTTATTTCCTGTTTGTTTCTTGTAAACGGAGGGACATTGGGAACAGGGGTGGGGGAGGGGTGTAGTACCAGCACCGCCCTACTGCGGGCGCTAGCTCATCATTGCATTTCAGATGACGCCGCTGACGTTTACAGAGCACGCAGATCTCACTGAAGCTCCCCCAGAACCGAGGCAGCTACCCAGGAGAGGTGCCACGACAAATCTTCAATCCAAAAGTTAAAGAGTGACTTCAACCACATTTTAATTTGTTTGCTGTCAAATTGGAAATAAACATTTGTAGTAGGTCGAGGGTTTCCATGACAGTGACGCGAGAGAAGGACTAACATTTCAGGGGGCTTCATGGGCTCCTGCCGCTGCTCTGTAAAGTCATCACAGTCAGTCAAACCCGTTAGTGTTTGCTCCTATGATGTCATAAGCTCCCTGTGACATCACAGCTCTTGTGCATCTCGGGATGCGGGTTGTTGTTGTTTGTATCTGCAGAGGCTCTGTTCCAAACCAAGTACAGACCCCCACCCTTCCTGCACAATTGGTTTGGAGTGATCGGGAACATACATGGACAGCTGTAATCATGGATGAGAAGCTATTATTTTCCCAATTTATGTGGAAGTCCATGTTATCTTTGGTCCAGTGTGGAGGAGCAGAGGTGGCGAAATGTCCCAATTAAGTTGAGTTTAATGAGAAAAATGTGACTCGAGGGAAGGTCGGAGCGTTTTGAATCTGAAATAAAACTTCAGTTTATCATTTTTTTGTGTTGAATTCTTTGGCTCAGTTTGGATTTATAAGGTGTTCAACCCTGTTACCGGGAGGGGAGGAGGGAGGGGGATTATTTGGTGTGGAACTCAGCCACTGCCTCTATCTGCCAGAACAGCTTGGTTTGCTCAGCATCAGATCAAGTGTCCATATCCAAATCAGGTTTTCAAATAGCCTCTCCTCTTATTTTTTTTTTCTTTTTTGCGTCATGTTTTTGAGGATGAGGCGTTTTGTGTCTCTACTGGGTATAGTAGCCTGTGGTGTCCATTCAGTCCTGTCTGTTGGAGGAAACGGTGTCGCCATGGCCCGCCAGAATAAAGCAGTATGGAGTGTGTGGCAAACAGTATTGCCTCCTTGCTGTTCTCGTCCTATCCGAGGACACGGATCGACTTTTTTGAGGAAGTTCTACTTTAAAACCTTCAATCTTTGTTGTTTTCTGGGTTTTCCTAAAGCATCCTTCCCTTGTATGAGTACAATATCCATTAAATTGTGAGCCAATAGGAAAGAGTTGTATATGTGAGGATGCTTTTCAGGAAATCCAGATTCTAACCAGCGAGAATTGTGAATTATTCAGTCAGTTTTTCTAGATCTCAGCCATTTTGGCTTTAAAATGCAGAGGCTGTATTGTGAACATCAGTCCTCTTCATGCCACTGTTCATTTGTGGTAAAAACAGTGATAAAAAAAAAAGAAAAAAAAAGTCTTGTGTATTTTACTCCTGGTGTTAAGCAGACATGTGCACTGTACATTGAATATCTAAATATCAGACAGGCTGCACTTCTGTCCACCCTTGCTGCCTCGCTCTGTTTGTCAGCGTGCAGCAGACAGTGAAGTCTTGGTTTAAAGGGGAACTTCCTCGTACAGTGTTGGACCACAGCTGTCGAATGGCACCCTGGTGAAGCCAATAGGAATGTCCGCCAGGTGGATTGTACAACATGAAATCATTTTTGGTGATTTTGTTTGCGTTAGATGACAGAAGCCGTTTAAAAACAACAAAAAAAAGGTTCAGAAGACACAGAGTATGAATTTCAATACAAATAAAAATAATGAAAAAAGATGAATAAAGATGTTAAAGACAAATTCCTTCCGTGTTGTTGCATTCTTATCACATTTTGTTTGTAAATCCAAAATAATGCAATATCCCAGCTGACTTGAGGCAAAGACGGGGTTACACCTCAGACATGTCGCTTGTCCATCACAGGGCCAGTACAGTGTGAGGTGATGGTGGTAACCACTGGCCCACCATGCCACCCCCCCTCCTTACTCATGAAATTCAATTTGCCTCATCCAGGCCTGTTCTGCAGGAGCAAACACCCCAGAGATTTATGCAAGTCAATGTTCAGAACACAATAATCATTGGTTTATTGATATTAAACCAAATGACATTAACCTCTGCAGCTGAGGGTGTAGTCATATACATTTTTACACATTGTACCCATTTTCATTTTTCTGAACACTTACAGGGACTTCCTGTCCACATTGTTTAAACTGTAACCATGGAAATGGCAATTAACAATATAACCTCACCAAAAGGTCTATTTAGTTGCTGCTTTGGGACTTTTGGTCATATCACAAGATCTTCCGCAGCAGATGGTTGCTATGGAAATGTCCATGTTTACATTTTTCTGACCACATATCAGTTTGAACATGTACAACATCTACACACCGATAGTGGAAAAGTGAACAGCTCCTACATGAACCTTGTGGTGAGCTTGATCGGCCCAACCTGTGCTTTAAACCAACAAACGTAAAAAAAACATTGAAGAAGTGGAAACACTAAGAAGGAGAGAGAAATATTTCACATATATGGAGCCGGAAACTTGAGCCAGAGTAGATTGCTGCAGGTAGGAACCAGTGCTCAGTAATTCATGTGTAAACATGCAAATACGGAGCAGTTGCTGGAAAGTAAAGATGTTAATGTTCAGACAGAGGAGTAACAGACATCAAACAGCCCCTCCTGGCATGCTGGGTGACGAGCTTATTTGACTAAAGAGACTGTAAATATGGCCTCTTTAAACGGTGACATGTCTACCAATATTATCTGATATAATATAAGAGGGTAGAGGAAAAACATGCAGAACAGGTCCGGCCAACCTTGAAATGAACTTGGGGCATGTGTGCTCATGTTACATTACCTTACATTTCATTTAGCTGACGCTTTTGTCCAAAGCGACTTACAATAAGTGCATTTCAACCATGAGGGTACAAAATCCAGAACAACAGGAATCAAGAAAATACAATTTCTTAAAGAAAGCCAAACTACAAAGTGCTAAAAGTAAGCACCATTTTAAGTGCTACTAAAGTTCTACTGTTCAAGGTAAATTCGGAAGAGGTGTGTTTCTAGTTTGCGGCGGAAGATGTACAGAGTTTCTGCTGTCCTGATGTCGGTGGGGAGCTCATTCTACCATTTAGAAGTCAGGACAGCAAACAGTCGTGATTTTGTAGAGTGTTTAGCTCAGTGAGGAGCAACAAGCCGATTGGTAGAAGCAGAGCGGAGGGAGCGGGCTGGGATGTAGGGTTAGACCATGTCCTGGATGTACACTGGACCCCATCTGTTCACAGCACGGTACGCAAGTACCAATGTTTGAAACGGATGCGGGAAGCTACTGGTAACCAGTGAAGGGAGCGGAGGAGGAGGAGGAGGAGGAGCGGAGTAGTGGGAGTAAATTTAAGGAGGTTAAAGACCAGTCGAGCTGCTGCATTCTGGACGAGCTGCAGAGGTCGGATGGCACGAACAGGTAGACCTGCCAGGAGGGAGTTACAGTAGTCTAGACGTGAGATGACCAGAACCTGGACCAGAGCCTGGACCAGAACCTGGACCAGAACCTGCGCCGCCTTCTGAGTGAGAAGAGGATGTATTCTCCTGATGTTGTGCAGCATGTATCTACAGGAACATGTTGTTGCAGTGATGTTGGCAGTAAGAGAGAGTTGACTGTCCAGTGTCACGCCGAGGTTCCTGGCAGTCAGGGTCGGGGATAACACAGAGTTGTCCAAGGTAGTAGTCAGGTCGAGGGTGGGAGAGTCTTTCCCCGGAAGGAAAGCAAGAGCCGAGCAAAAGGAAGAAGGAGGAAACCTTGACAGACGAGACCAGCGCTGGCCTCCCAAAAACGCCGCGGGGTGTAAATCCCTCTACTGGTGATCAAAACAAACGATGCATCCCATTTCCAAATCACGACCAAGAGCCCTAATGATCCTCAAGTGCCTAAATAATCAAACAATAATAGAGAAAAATAAATCAGTAACCAAAAGAAGGTCCTGTTTTCTTCATATTTTCATCCAGGCTGCGGTAGTTTTTTTCCGTCATCGTTTTACTTTGTTAAAATCGTGACACTTTTAATTTGTCCCAGCAGCCGCTGAAGTGGATGGAAATGAGTTTTTGGGAAAGTGAACCCCAGGAACAAACTTAACTTTTTCAGCAAGAGACATGAAAGTTTAACATCCACATGATGATCATAGAGTTAATACTTGTTTTTTTTTAGTCACTTTTAAATTGTGGTATTTTTTCTCAAGAATCTCTGTACTTCTTCTACCACTGCCACATGCCTCTTCCCACCATGAGTATGCTAACAAGCATACACATTTTACTGCCTCTTTTGGGTGCCTGCCAGTGGACGGTTCACCGCTGTGCTATGACTCATCTTCAGCTTCTGTGTCCTGAGGCGAGATAACTGAGGATCACAGAATGAAATGTGCAGGTGGCTGAACAAACCCGCAGCCCTTTGTAACATTTCGTACTGATATCCAGCACTATAAACTCACTGGCATGTCACGTTTGACACAAAAGACAAACAACATTTCATTTTTATCTGCTGTGTATTGAGATTCAATTTAAGATTCAGAGTTCAGGATGGATATTCTGGTGAGGAAGACGATGGTGAAAGGCGCACTGCTGACTCTTAGGCTGGGCCCACTAGGTGGAGATATACAGGATAAAAAGAAAATATATTACAACATAAAAAGCCAAAAGACAGGGCTACGGTCTACTGATCAGCCCGTACATAGACACTCAGTGGACCCTCTCTCTTTACCTCTGCAGCATAGCTGGCTTGATACTCTGTCAGCTGTGGCTCCCTGGTGGGCTCGGCGCTGTAGTTCGGCGCCTGTACGTGGGAAAAAAGCACATTGCTGCTCTGAGGGATGGTTTTCATCTCTGAGCAGCACCTAACAGGACACTCAAGTCTCTTCACACAGCTGCAAACGAGAGGAGAGGAGAGAAAATGTCAGGAAATGACACATATACAGTAATACGTGAGAGATACGCGTGAGGGAACTACGACATTTTTAAAATTGTTGACGTTTGTGTTCATGGCTTACCAAGTGCACTGCCAGGCAGTTGGCTTGGAGAAGGTGTAGTTTGTCATTCCAACAGCTGGATTCAAACCCTTCAAATTGGCACTGTTCTCCAAATGTTCAACATCTAATGAGACATGAAGTTACAGAGTGAATTTAGAGATGCTGGCACAAACCTTGTCGTGACACTGTTTCACACAACAATCAGGCGAGTTTATTTGTATAACACATTTCAACAACAAGGCAACTCAAAGTGCTTCACATAAAACCATTAAAATCATCAAAATATTAAACAGAAGAAAAGGACATGTAAAAAAAGAATTTAAAACAGTGATTAAAACATTCAAATAAAAGAAATAAAGCAAGCTAAAAAAAAAAATAGGATAAATGTAACAGCGCAATGTAAGAAGTAAAATACAGAAATGCAAGAAATGAATCAAGATCCTTAAATCTGGTTCAATGAAAGTCAGCTCCTCCCCTCGCTACAGAGCTGAGAGGGTCTGGATACAGTTTACAGTATAGAGACTGTAAAGTGTTTTAGTTTAGTCTCTATACTAAAGTAAGGTAATTACTTACCTTATAATTACCTTATATTTACTGCACAGACGTGAGATTAATATTTATCTTCTCATTTAACTAAGAAATACGAGTATTTCCTTTTTTAACGTATTAGAATAAAAAAAAATTATGATTTAATTGTTTTAATATTATTTACTTCTTACATTAAAAAAAGATACATTTTGCTCGAACAGGTACTAAATAAGTATGTGGCCCTGGAGGTTAAGAAACCCTAATAAAACCTCACTTCAGGGGTCAAATGTTGAATTTTCTATTTCATCAAATTCGACTGTTATTTGAGTATCATTTTATCTGTGGTTTCACATTTCCTCTTTGTTCTTTTGTTTTTTGAAATTCTCAATTGTCTCTAAGCTGGTTTTGTCATTGTTTTAAGATTTTCTCTGGCATTGTCGATATTATAAACCAGGTATTTATAATACAGAGAGAAATTTGCATCAATATGATATCATTTATTTTTACAGACTTTATCACAAATGGTGCATAGTCTTATCTAAACCTTAACCTCGTTTAGGGGTTCGAGTTTACGTATTGAACGACAAATGAGTGCAGTTCTTTTACCTTTGTTTGTGATAATGGAATTCAAGGCCACAGGGAAGTAGGTCGTATCAATATTGGGTGACAACAAAATCACACCTGAAAGTGCACAAATATTGAATGGAATTATAAAAAATATCAAGTCGACAAGTCAAAGGCATTGATATTGGGGACTTCAAAACGGTTTTCTCATTTGTACTTGCAGCTCGATTGCACAAACACCAGATGAATCAAGTCAAACACTCCTAAAATAACAACAGCAGCCGTCTGACCTTCCTGGTAGAGAATATCAGGCTTCCCTTGTGCCTCATCTTTTGCCTCATGCTGCTTCCACACATTTGCTGCTAATAGAAGAAAATGGATTGAGTATCTTTCCACCTGCCAGCTTCACTTGTGTATGTGTGTATCTTCTTCAGAGAGACAGAGAGAACTTCTTGCAGGTATTTACAACAAACACATTGCTCTTGACCTTTATCCGTGACAGGTGGAAGCCCAGTTGCGCAGGAAAATCCTGGTTCCTGTAAAGGGGACGTGATTTTCAAATAGTTATTAAGTCATAAGAAATCTATGTGACTGTTGTCTTAAAAATAACATGTTTTCTCTTGGTCTTATTGCCACCTAGTAGTAATGCTTTCCTATCGCCAGAAGGTGGCAGTAACTCAAGGTTGAAGATACGTTTCATTGATCCTGAAGTGGCAATTTGTGGCACAGAGCAGTAAATAAATACAGTCCTCAACACACAGCAACCTGAACTGAAACAAGTTATACACATTTTATTTAAAGCTGACTGCCAACCGCCTTTAAACAACATTAGAGGAAGATAAATGTGTTACTACCATACACTGTTAAAAACCTGTGTGGCGCTTTAAGATTAGATGCTGCTTAACAAACAGTAGAAACATGAATGGACAACCAAAGCGGCAGCCACGATTAAGTACAAAAAAAAAAAAAAAAAAAAAAAAAAAAAAAAATTAGGTGCACATCTTCGAAAAATGGTCAAATAGTTCCCACTAAATGTGAAACAGTATTTGATATTTGCTTGAAATGCCCGTCACGACTTCCCGTGTCCTGGCCCTGACAGGGTGGAACCAGTTGCCTCGTAAATGGAAAGAGTTAGGATGTCAAATGGAGGCAAGAAGGCAGGTAAGTGGGAACAAAAGGGATGCTGGGACACGGAGGACAGATTGTGAGGCCTGTGGTGGGACAGGTAATGGAAAACCAGATCAAAAAGAGATGGATGTTAGTGTGAACTTGCAGCAGGTGTGAGTTGTTTTGTTTCACCTGTGCGCCAACACCAGCGCCATAGATGCTGTTGGTTGTCCTGTAGAGGTGTTTATAAAATACTGGCCAGGTTTCAGCGTTACTCTGTGAAAATAACAACCAGTAATGAAGAGAATCAATCTACCGTTCAGACGACGTCTGCGTTAATCAATACATCCGTGAATCCAGCCAACCTGTGGTGGAGTGATGAATGCCGGCGCAGGCTTTGCTTCAACTCTGGTGTGCCGCGGTGGTTGGAGCTCACTGAAGGGTTTAAAGTGACTGCTGTAGGTGGTGACGAATCTCTCTGAGGTACATCCGTCCTGCCTCTGGAAAGGGGGGAAAAACAGGCAGGTTGAGAGTCTTAACCAACAGGGACTTCACCGTGTGAGGATGGTCGGACGTACTGATGATGCAGGTTAACCTGACAACAGTAATGACACAAATACTAGTTTGCTTCGGCACAGCTTTTTTTTTTTTTTTTGGCAAAGGTGAAGGATGTGCCTTTATCATTTACCATTTACTGGAGTAAAAACAGAAAAGATGCATTGAAAAATACTTTATTACAAAGAAATCCAGAATTATAAGTGCTATTTAAGCTTATTAATGTCAAAATGTAATTCAATCACTTAATAAAAATGGGATAAAACTTGTACCATAATGTGTGAGTGGTACTATAATGTATTAATTGTAATGTAGAAAGAACAGCTGCCAAATTACTGTGGTGAGGGATAGATAAAAAGTAAACTGTAGAAAGCCTCACCTTCTTTTAAGTTTGTTATGGTTTGTTTTGTTTTGTTTTTGTTTGTTTGTTACTGCACTGCAGTAATTTTGGCGGCAACATCCATTGTTTTTTTTTATAATTTTTTTTTTTTTAAGGTTAAACGCCACAAAAACCAAAGGAGTCACAGTTTCTTAGGACTTAGCAACTGGCTGTTAGTTCACTGTTCACAAACGAGCCTGCAGAAGGGAGGATTATTTTTTTCAACCGAAAAGGGGCGTGGCTACGCGAGACGTGCTCCGAATGACGTATTATTGACGTATTATTGACGTATTATTGACGTATGGTCTGATGAACATCAACTCGATTTTTGGACTCAGCCAATAACTGATATTAACGGATATGAACTCAAAGTTGGTCATATTTAATATGCAGTATAAAGTCAATTTGGTTTTGTCTTCCCAGTTTGTTTCTGCTGCCCCCGCATGGCCGAACATGAATTAATGCAGGGGCTGGTGCTAGATTGGATCAGCTGGAGGGACGCGCTGCCTCTTGATTGATTGTTAAATTGTGGGCGCGTTAAAGTGGAGGTTTAGGGTAAGGGGTAAGGATCGGGTTCAGGACCAGTTAATTGACAGTGAAACAACTAATCACAGCAGCGTAGAGTCAGAGCAGTCTTTTAGATGTCTGATCCAATCTAGCACAAACCTTAATGCAGTTTTTTTGTATTTTAAAAAAAAAGTATTTCAACATGAGTGAATAAATTGAATGAATAAAAAAAGTACCACCGAACTCTTTGGCAAAATCTAACTGAGTTGTTATTCACATTGTTTTACATTTTACCAGTTATTTTTCAATCACTATAAAAACTGCAGCACAATAACTAAAATCAGATCACAGATAACATTTGTTGAAATAAATAAAACTGCATTGATAAAACTGTAAGAAATGAGAATTTAGGTCAATCCTCAGGTTTTAACGTACCTAGTCTTTTCTTCTTTTCATTTGGATGCTCAATTCAATTCAAAACACATCAGGAAAACAGACGTTTATGCATTATTTAACTCAAAGAAAAAGGATAAAGGTTTGATCAATCTTTTTTTTTTTTTTTACCTTCAGGTGTTTGGAAGGAAACATGGTTGATGGTTCCTTGATTCCTCCTTGGCAGACAAGCCTCAGTCCTCCACCACAGCAGTCAAGACTATACAGTGTCACTCTGCCTGAGACTCACAGCGGAATGTTACTCAAAATGTTTTTAAACAAATATATTTATTCTCTTCACCGTGGCAGCACACACGATTACAGCTACTCCGGCACTTCTGTCATTACTTCTGCTTCCTTTTTCTCCTCCTTTGGACTCGAATCCCAACTTTGAAAGCCAAACAGTACATTGTTTTATAGAAAATAATTCACAATGTTTATTGGACACATATTTCTCTAATGCAAACATCACGTCTCACAATTACAAAAGGTTTTGCATAAAATTGATCAGAGGAGATTGATTTGCAGTGAATAAAGATTGATTTCTACATGTATTAAAATGGACCCATGAGGAATAAATGCTTCTCATTGAAGTTGTTACATTACCAGTGAATAACTGCAGATACTGTGATGTGTCCGTCTTAAGTGAACGGGGAGTGTGATGGCATCATTTACTAGTAAATAGTAAAAAAAAACAGAATTACAATCTGTGAGAAGGATTTACAAAACGTGGAGTACACTTGTATTCGCAAGTTTTTAAATTTGGAAGTTTATACATTAGCAAGCGAGTTTTTGGTGTTTGCTTGATTTAATTTTTTTGAGGGTCAGAGGTGATTTGCAACCCTGCACACAATTTCTGCAAAATCAATCGCACTTTTATTATAAATCATAAATGTCAACAAAAAGTTCAAAAGCAGTTTTGCATTTGACAGTACAATGAAAGAAAAATCACCTCTGTTGGAATAGCTGCTACGCAGCTGGTAAAAGTCCCATGTTTTACTCTTTTCTGTTTTATTTGCAGCCTTGACATCTATGAGAAAATATTTTTGTGGTTTTAAGGACCAAAAATATCTCGATGTAATATCACATCTCCTCCCTTCAACTTCTCTCTGGAGCTCTACCAAGAACCATCTGTTTTGTTTCTGTGTCTTTAAGGCACATTGATATCACTGACCCTCTCTTCTGACTGGCTGATTCTTTTCTTGAAGCTTGTTATCTCCGTAACAGAATGAGCCGTCAGTGTCGTCTTCCACCTGAAAGGTTGGACAGTGGGCCGTGTTGAGGTGGACATATGACATGAGTGCGAGTTTGGGACATCACAAACTTACAGAAGTCCAAACGGCTCAGTTGATGAACACGGGCTGCGTGCATATTTCCATGGTCTGAGCGTTTTGACACTTTCATAGTATTTATAAAGCACCTAGACCTGCTTCAGCCAAAAAGAAATGGTAATCGGAATTTACACTATGAGACCTTTAAAACCACTGAGATCTAGAATATTTTCAACCACTGTCCTGGTACTTTGTATTGAGATCAAATCATATGCTATACCATTCTTACACAATCATTATAATGGTCATTATCATTATTTAAGTGAGCAAATATGCTAATAATTACAAACTGGTCAGTACATCTACATTCTCATTCACTGCTGCTGAAGGTGTGTTTGTAGAAGACTTTAGTATTGGCTGCATAATCCATAGTTATGGTAGCACCTAAACTCTTAGCCCCAAGACTGGCGCCTCCGAGGGCTGAAGACTGCTGCAAAATCAGGAGGCTGTAGCCATGGAAACGGCCCTTGAACTTGTCAGATGATGCTACCTTTTCCAAGACCTCAGCCAACCCTGGAGAAGAGACAGAGAGGTACAGAAACTGAGACTTCTTCTTCGTGTAGATAGCTTCATCCACACCTCTCTTGTCTTTCAGTGTGAGCACGAAGGGAGGCAGTTAAGGGCCACAGAGACACTGACCTGGCATCAGGAGCTCCCAGCTCTTCCAAACAGAGCCCACACACAGGATGGGCAGGCCACAGTCTCCGCTTAATAAAGGCTGCCAAGAAAAGAGGGAGAGATTAAGAGAAAAGCTTGGAGATAGTAAATGACTATACAAGTGTGTGTGTGTGTTACCTCCTGCGCGGCAGGTAAAACTGCTTCTACATGTTTTGCCAGGACTCTCCCCGCCTGAGTGAACACGTACTGACAGAGAGCGTCCCCTGCCACTGCACCTTTAACACAAAGTTTGAATTTTACTTTTAATTTCAATTTTAGCCCATCACATCAAAACTGAACAGGAAGTGAAGTGCTGCCTACCTTCAGCCAGCTTTTTACAGAAACCTGCAAAGTGGGACTTCTGGAAGTTTCTGTAGAGGTGAGGCAGCATGCCCATCAGATCTGACACCTGAGGTAAGTTCAGTTTTATTTAAACATGCAACATCAGAAGACAGAAACACTCCGTCCCTGAATCAGACGACACTCAAGAGTTCTCAGATGTGTCGAAGCCTTTGCCTCATTTCTTACCCTGACAGGCACTTACCCAACGTCAGCATAAAGGATTGTTAACCTGCTTCATTCAACACATCCCCCATTCAAAGCATGAGCTGGTATCATTGTATAAACAAACACATTTATCGCTGTTGTTGCAGCCTGACCTGGAAATACTCCTCCATGGCTTTCTTCACATGTGTGACGTCGTGAGGAGGAGCCGCCAGGTTGTCTTTGGCATCAAACACCGTCTTCACCGCCAGATGAGCGGTCCAGAATGCTGAGAGACAGAAAGATGTCTTAAGAGTTCGGTACAGTGCATTAAGATGATTCATATGCATCACCATGGTTACCTGATCCTTCATCGCCCATCATGTGACCCCAGCCTCCACAGCCGATCTGTGAGCCATCAGGGTTGACTAACTTGCAGTTGGAGCCGGTCCCCGATATCAGGACGACACCTCCTGAAGAGAAAACAGAGACGGTCTCTGCTGAGCTGACTCATATTAAATAATAATTAACTACTCAAATCTCATCAAGCCAAGACACACTAACAGTGAGATAATTTTTTTACACAGCCACACCTAAGAGGATAAAGTATGAAGCCGTAAACTGTAATGAGCTTTTAAGGTCACATAATTATATAGGCAAGTGTATACGGTGAGGTGGTTGAAAATAAGAATGCATTAAGAGATTAAGGGTGAATAGAGGCCACGTTTGCACACATGCTTAAAGTTTTGTTACAAGTTAAAAACAGTAAAAATGACAGGTTACCGCGATCACTGGCCGTTGCTATGGCACCGATGGTGTCGTTGGTGATGAAATAGTGCTTGCTGAGACTGGGAAACAATTCCTTCATGAGGGCGATCAGTTCGTCGATGGCAGCCTTCTGCTCTCCTCCGCTCAGACACATGCCCTACACACACACACACACACACACACACACACACACACACACACACACACACACACACACACACACACACACACACACAGAAATCAGAATTTAGAGTTGGTAGTATTTTATCAGACAATAATCTGTACATGACACACAGTCTGACTGACCAGTGAGAATAATGGAGTATTTGGATCCAGTCCTGCCTTGACTTTGGCTCTCTGGACCATGTCGTTGATGACTTCGACAGATTTGTCCACACCGACCAACTGTAGCAGACACAAACAAAAACAAAAATATATATATCCTTAGAATAGAAACCAGGTGCATGACAACACGGTCTCTTACGTAAACCTTTAAGAAATCTACAAATCCCCGATCGTCCTCTGTGCCTTTTCTAATTTTTTTCCAAACCTGCCTACATCTTCATCTCACCCAGTGGTTGGTGGACAGTCCCTCGGTCTCTGCCAGGACCTTTCCATCTCCTGAGACCAGCACTGCTTTGGAGTGGGTTCCTCCACTGGATAAGGAGCATGAGAGAGACAGAAATACACGAGTTACTAACCACCAAGACAACAATACCTCGTTAAAAAACAAAAAAAAACCAACAACAACATGTATTTGCTGATATGAAAGGTGAGGCAGTACGGGCACAATATCAAATGTTCACATACACATTTACATTAAATGATGCAGAGATTTTAACTGACAGTAACCCTTTACGAGGGACGACAATTGATCACGAGACACACACAACACGAGACGCCTCCCCTCGTCACTCATTCAGAAAACTCTTTCACTATAGTTTAGCGTTTATGAATGACAACCATAAAAACGGGAATAAAAGCCTGCAACAAACACCAACGTGAAGAGATAATTCCACAAGATAAAGATAAACTTGTTTTTAAAAAGTTTAGTTGTATATTTCTGTCATTCTTACCCCTCTATTCCTCCGAACACCGTTGCCATGTTTCACTTCCTGTTTTGGTCCAAGCAACTGAGCAGATATCGCGAGAGCAGCAGCTTGAGCGCCAACCTGCAATGCTGATTAGTAACCAGTAGGTGGCAGCTGTGTTATTTTTTTATTTTTTTGTGTGTGTGTGCGAATGACTGCAGTGTTGAGGGAAAAGATATAAATCATAAAACAAACAGCAAAAGGCCACCCAGAGAGGTAGATAAGAAACACAATGTACACACATTCAGATTAATATCAATCAGAATCACCTTCAACAAGTCAAATCACACACAATATAATGTTTGTATGACATAATAACTTACAGGAGTTCAAAAGTAGATTAAAAACCCCATTGACTCAACAGTTCCCATCATGCCACTGCGAAACAAACGCTGGTTTATGTGAGGCATTGTGTGGTTGTATAATGCTAATATGTGACAGAAATTGAATGACAGATAAAAGAGCAGGATTTTTTTGGCCACGTGAAGGAACACACTTCACATAAAAACCCTTCTGTGTCTTGACTCATAGTTTAAATAATCCATAGTCGTGTCAAGAATAATACTGAGACATTTAGCAGCATTTGGTTATGGGCTGAAAACACGGACAGTAAGTAAAAGTTACACTGTGAGCCAGCAGGCGGCATCTGCAACACATTAACTTAGGGGCCTGCTTCTCCTGCCAACATAGGCTTCTTTACTCAAAATTCCTGCAATATTTCTGTAATTAAAGTATATTCGAGTACTGTACAACTACCTAGTAATTCTGATCCTCCAAATGTGTTGAATTCGATCTTTGAAATTTCTTGTCAGTCGAGATTACATGTCAAAAGAGGCGGCTGCGATGTACACGCATCCTACGGTTATGTTCCAAATCACTTTTTTGTTAAACAACCTGGTCGCAGGTCCTTTTGTGCAACATTAGAAAAAGCTTGACTCGTCCTCCACTCAAAACAGTTTGTCCATACGAGTACAATTGCATATCAGTATGCAAGAAGTGCAGCAAGAGGACATTGCATTATTGCACTCAGAAGAACAAAAACATTTTTTCAAAGAAATTCTGACCGCGTAACAGTTTAAGAACTAAATACACAGTATTCTGTATGAATGTATGATGAAATGAAGGATCCTCATCTGCTCACATGTGGCAGGTAACATCAGCCTCACTTTTTGGGTTATAGGCTTCACAACACGGGTCCAACACCCCCTCAAATCCACTCTGATCTTCGTTCTCTGCAGGCCTGATTGACAAGGGGTACACTGAAGTACACTATCATCAGCGAATCAGCGAAGCCAGGTCAAAAATGAGTTCAGACAAGTTGAACCCTATTTGAGTGGCATCCTCGGGATTGAATCTTATTGTGCTCATTTGGCATAAATGACATGAAAAGACCTTCTGTTTGTCTGATTTTCCACAGCTGTCACAGAACTAAAACTCAACCTGTGGCCTGGTTGGTGATTCTTCTGTCTGAAGAGGACAGCCATCCATCCCGAGTATGTTTAGCATTATTTTGGAGCACAAAAGCAGCTCCTTTATTGACTTATGTTCACTAACGGACTCCCTCTTCCCAGGCTTTTGTGGCGTGCTCCTGGTTTGGCTGCTCGATTCACCAAAGACAACTTAATGCGGGACTTGAAGCGAGCGTCAATGACAGAAAACACACGCTCTCCTGCGTAACCATGTCCAAGCGTTACACCTCTGCTTAGTGAGTTTACAGCAACATGGCAGTAATTGCATTTGTTCACATAATGAATAATTGCAGTTTTCTTTGAGATGTAGTTCTGCAGTGATGCACGGCAGTTTATTCACATCATCCCAAGTTACCGTGAATTTAGTTCACATTATGCTCCTGCAGGAGTTAGAAAGTGCGTGCATGTCAGACCTGAAACCAACAGAGAAATTACACAAGAGTGAGGAGGTGGGAGGAAGAGGAGCGGCTCGGTGCGCCCACCACGCGCTGCACACTCCTCCTGGAGGGAGAGAGGTGCGTCAAGCGCAACGGAGCGAAAATACCGGATGTTGGTTCATATTTCAAAATAAAATGCGGACAGTCGGGACAACTATGTTTTTCCTTCGTGACATGTTTATATAAAAGTTTAGGGTTTATTATAAACTCAGCACGTCGTACGTATGTTGTACGTTGAGCACAGAAACAGTGTGAAAGTGTTATGAAATATTTCTCACACTCTGTTGTGTAACTCATACTTCTTTAAGTCATGAGACTTAATGAATAATATCTACATGTAGCTACCGTATTCATGAGGATCGTTTGACCTTTAACAAAGATTTAACACTTCTGTCAGGCTTAATTGTTCACCAGAATTTAAATGAACTCTTACTAAACTAAGTTCTCATTTCCTGATAATGTAACTTTAGACATTTTAAAGTTTCTTTATTACCGTTAGGGGACCCTGGACAAACATTTCAGCCCAGGAGACCCAGAGGTTTCAACCTCACCAGTTTTGATATTAATTGCATGAATTACAAATCTGTTTGGTCATCTCCTGAAAGTACAATGCAGACTGTAATGGAGAAACTTTGAGGCCCTATCTTGTACAAGAGTAGTTCAATTCAAATCTAGTCTAAAAGACCAGATTATTTCACTTCAGGATGGTCTATTGTTGTGGCTACAGCTTTAAGAGTCCCATGTATTGACCAAAATCCCTTTGAAAATGTTCATGACTTATGCAATGTGAGCCCGGACAGACATGGATGCTAACTGTAACTTGACTGGTAGGCTGAGGCATTCAACCATGAGGTGGCAATTGTAGTTATACCAGCTGGAGTTATTACATACCTGTAGTTAAGCGTTGCTAAACTTTTATTGTTTCCAAAATGCACCTGAAGCTGATGCTATAAGCTTTTATTATGAAAGATCTAACCGGAAGTGTCATGCTGTGTTTTGACGTGCAGCTTTTTTTTTTTACGGGTCCAGCCCTGCAGGAGGAGTGAGAGGCGACATATAAGCGACCCACCGACAACATTTGGACATGATTTAACTTTGTCTGGACCCCCTCGGTGCCTCTATGGACCTCTTTATTACCACCACGACACAGTTACCTGTGCGTGATCGTTGCGACATATACGTGTTATCGGCTGGGGAGCGGAAGTGAGAGAAGGGGGAAGTTGTTGGGAAACAGGAAAAAAATAACCCCTTAAAAAGTGATTTTTTTTTTTTTTTTTTTTTTTCCTCTTCGTGAAGTTCAAGTCAGATTTCATCTTCCTGGAGGACGGTGGGCTTCAGCGTTTGGGGGGCATGGACACCCACGTCAAGGAGGGACAACTTCATGTGCAGCATCAAAAGTTTGGGAAGGTGAGTCCCTCAAAATCACTTCTCTTTATTGGCGGAGTTGACAGGAGTGACGGGGGGGGGAAAAAAATAACGAAATGTTTTGAGCATGATGTGATAACGCAAAAATATATAAAGTAATATGCCAGAGATAGATGCGTAGATAATGTCCCAGGAAGCTTTTCAAGGTCACTAAAAACTAAGGTATGCTAAAGTTCACACATGAACTCTTCAAACATTATAAAAATAATACAGAAACCGGTAGCTAAAGCACAACATGTGATAACACCACAACAGAGCGGCAGGAATATGTTGGCATATTACAAAAAAACAAAAACAAAACACACTTCAGTGTCTTATTTAGCCTTAAATAATTAATTTAATTCACAAATAACTTGTGCTAACTTTCTCTCCTTCCTATTGATAAACTAAAAATGGATCATCTGACGTCATGGCAGATAAAAAGAGCACATATTGGTGCAATTGCAGACCAGTCATTATGCACAGTGACTTCAAAGGCAAACCTACACTCTACCTGCAGAGACAGAGGGAGTTTTCTAAATGCTTCACTGGTCTGGCCTTGTCTTGAAGTAGCTGTTTGGAGTAAAGCTGCTGTGCGTTCAGTGTGCAAACAGATGCATGTATGAGCGCTGTATGGCATTCATTTAAAGTAAGAATACTAAAGTGGATTAAAGCAATTTCCTCAAGTAAATTAGGACAGGGAGAAAGAGAGAGGATAGGTTTGTGCGTTGTTGTGGGGTTTGTGTGTGTGTGTGCTGGTGACAGCTATATTTTTAGCACGATTGTAATGTGACTGTCCACAAGAAACGCATCATAAAAGGCAGCAGAGCCAGAACAACAGCGCTGGGAAGTTGAGACACAGTTGGCAGACATGCTGCATTTCCTCTCCGTCTTAGAAGTGTATACAGCTGTTAATGCCATTACAACCGCTGTCACCAGCCCCCCTTTTTTGTCACCTTCTCATAGTCAGCAGGACTGTACCCAGTTAAATGTAAGTGATAACACCTGGGTGTTTGTTTGTTTCAGTCCTTGGCATTCACACTTTGCTCTCAGAGCCACACTGGATAAGAACTCTTAACTCTTAAAGATTTCTAAGAGGGTCTTTGTCTCTCTGTCTCTGTCTGTGGTCATATGACATGAACCAACAAAACATTCTGGCCCTGTTTCCTGCCCCGAAATCACAACTGCACAATACATATTCATACGCTCAAAACCCAGCTGCAATGCCTTTTTAGAAACTGTTTTCAAACTATATTGTTACCGCTGAAGATTTGGGCAGCAGAGAGACAGAAGTCCTCTGAAGAGGGTAAAAAAAGCATCAGCAGAGAAAAGAATAGAACAGGAAGCTGAATGACGCTCGCTCGTCTAACAGTGTTGAAACGGGTATGAGGTTTGCTGGGTGAATTATGCAATCGGTAGAGCTGTCAGTGGCCATACGCACACACACACACACACACACACACACACACACACACACACACACGCACACACACACACACGCACACGCGTATAGGCTCGTTCCCACGTGCATGGTTGGAAAATGTGACTCGAGAGTGAAGCGGCACCATCCAACCCAAGTTTCTCTTTCAGACTGATGTTTAATGACGTGTGAAGTGGCCCTCACAGCACGCTGCTACGATGTGAGCCATCAAGCCGCAGCTACATTTCAAACATTTATTGTCTACTGTCCATACATTAAGCTACTGTTTTCAGTATAAGCTGTTCTGATTGTTTTCCTCGAGTACTGCTCAACCCTCGGTATTGGAAACCGTTGGATTAGTTTATTTAATTCCATTAACTGAAATAAATAGACAGATTATCTAATTATTATTATTTAGTGTTTTGGAGCATTTATGTATTTCTTCAGTGGTTGATAGAAGAGTTTTGACAGAAAAAGAGGGGGGAAGTGAGAAGAAATAGACTTTGAGGCCATTAGGAAACCCCAAGTTAATATAATGATCAATGACAAGTGAGAACAGTAATTAGTTATAGACTTTGTTATAAGTCTGTGTCTGCACTTTGCTATTGGACATTACACCATCTCTAGTCTTGGTGTACTAATCTGGTCATAGTGAAAACTTACTAAATGTCCTCCTTTCATTCTAACAAACTAACAGGTTAAAAAGGTCCAAATTAAAATCTAGATACCCTGATGTCTAGTCTCTAATGGGTCAAACCCCTGAAACACTGGATCCTACATTTCCCATAATGCAACGCAATACCCTTCTAAATGCCATTATTCAAACTAAACAAATGAGTGCACATTTAGTTTTGCAATTTTTTTTTAATCTCAAACCCAATCTGAGATTTGGTCAAATTTTGAAAGAAGTTTGTGATGCGTAAACTGAGCTTCATGTGTACAATCAGCAGTGTCCCTTTAAAGAAAGACTAAAGAAATTTGAACACGACGTCCAGGACCTGTTTTAAACATTCCTGCAGACCATAATATGTCTGCTGTTTCCTCTGAAGCCTGAAGCCCACTGCATCACAAAAGTATTCGTAACATGTAAGGCATGAATTGTGTACACCGCTGTCTCAGCCAATCACAACCACATCTGAACAGTGGTGATGTGGGATGCACGCCAAATATGTGCAGTGATGTGGCTGCTCAGCTGCTTTTTTGATTGGCAGTTGAGATTTTTATGAACAAGGTAAATGTGATTACACATGCTGTGTGTTCAATTATGATTCATACACTTTTTGCTGTTGTAATTGCAGTTTTTAATTTGTAAAGCTGTCGTCTGAATTCAGTTTGTGGCTAAGACCTGTGCAGCAGAGAGAAGTGATCGTGTTGCGTGATTTAGTTGAAGTCATGTTGGTATGTGCATCTATTTGTCTGCCATACATACACACACACACACACACACACACACACACACACACACACACACACACACACACACACACACACACACACACACACACACACACACACACACACACACACACACACACACACACACACAAACATTCAGATTGAAGATGCTTGGAGCTGCAGACTGTAGTTCACATGTGGCCTGCAGCTACAAAAAGCTTTTAGTCTGATGTTGGCAGCTCTTTGCCAACCACCAGGAGAGGCTGCAGAGGTGGGCAGGGCACTCGGGCTGTTTGATTGAGCACTAAAAACAGCTTCAGCCGGGAGCTAGCCGACACTTGAACAGGCGGGGTGTGTCAGAATAAAGTAGAATTTCATACCCAGAGGCAGCTAGATTAAAACGACAATGATTAATGTCTGAAGTCTGCCTAATGGATTAATGGGTTTGTGTGTCACATCTTCTCTTCCTGTGTTCATCACAGGCAGTGTCTCAGATACTGAAGCATATTCCTCAGAAATTAAATGCCCATTTCATTTGTCGTATGAATAAACCACTTGACATAGGACCGTGTGTAATTCTCCGTAAACAGTCTGCTGTCGGTGTATTTACAGCAAGAATAGTATGATCCTGTGATGTGGAGATGTTGAGTAGAAAGGAGTGATTAAGTCTGTGCAGAAATGCACTCTCAGCCCACCTCGGCCTCTTATTGGTGCTTGAAAAAAATTTCCTCAAGAAAGGAAAGGAAAGAAAAGAAAGAGGGGCTTTCTACTTTGGTGAAAGCAACAATACACCTAGGTAGAAGGTGTTGGTCTTCCCTGTCAGGAGCTCCTTTAGAGACACTTCAGTAGACGGGAGTTGCTGCGGATTGAAACTGTTTATTTGCCCTTTTAGGCAATCAGTTATGTACAGCTGAAATGAATGAAATTAATTGCTTCATCATTTGAGACCTTTTTTTTTAATGGAAAAAATACCCCAAATCCACTGGTTTCAGCTTCTCAATTACTTATATTTTCTGTTATTTAGTCTTCTCAACTTAACACGTTTGTGTTTTGGACTGTTGGTCCGATGAAGCTTAGCAAGTTATTTACGTCAGCTTGGACTCTTGGACATCATGATGGTTGTTTTCCACTATGTTCTGACATTCATAGACCAAATGGTTGATCAAGAAAATTCTTGACTACTTATCTTAAATTTTGCTGATTATTTAGGGAAGGTTAACACATAGTGTCCATACATTTAAGACATGTTAATATAATTTGATCTCATTGTATCTTTATCAGATTGTCAACTGACAGCTATCTAAAAGGCCTGAGTGCTTACAAGTTTGAAAGTTAGATTTTGTCGACACAGCAGAGGAAGGGTGGTCAAAGCAGTTTCTCTCTCTATAACACACACACTTCTCTGTTTGTGTCTTTTCTTTTCTCTCATAAACACATTACACTCGGCTTCTGTTTTCCTTCTGTCTCTTCTAAACAAGCATTAACGAGACACGCATACTTTCACGTTCATAAACAAACACAGATAACCCCCCTCCCCCCCCCCCCCCCACACACACACACAGACATGATACGCAGCACCATGACAGATAAAAGAGGCCGAAGTGGCTAAACGTGTCAGAATCTGTCAGACAGTATCAGTCTGTATGCAAACACATGCTGCAATCATGTTTTGATAACTAGAGTTAGTTACTGGAATGACTTACGTCCCCACATTATGTTTTGATGAGTGAAGTGTCGCTAAATCACATAAAGAAGATCATGAAACCCAAATTTAATCCTGTTCAGAAATATGTGACACTATCTACAGCAGCATCTGGAACTAATACAATGACTAACACATGCAAAAGGTGATGTAAATTTCTAAACAAATTAGTGAGGTACATGTTTGAAGATGAGACAGAACCAGCATTGGCTTTGTTCTAGTAAATAATTTCATGAAAAAAGACGTCATCTCCAGTAGTGAATGACAAGGAAGAACGGTAATCAAAGTCCTGAAGGCCAAAACATTCTCTGAAAAACGGACTTCATTGTATCTTGTCAAATACACACAAATACAGACAGCTGATGTATTAATTTGCAGACTCATTTCACACAAACAGGAACATTGTTCAAGAACTGCTAGAAAGATAGAATGGACACAATTTTCTAAATTTGTAGTAATTCTGCATTAAAAGTCTTTAATAACAAATACACAAGGAAGTGGTATGGTGTTTCATTTGCTCAAAGGCACTCAAGTCCAACAGAAAAGGATTTATTTTGTGTACTTGTCAGGTGACGCTCATGTTGTCGAAGTCTGTCACCAAAAACTGCTGAAAAAGGAACAACTGAATGTAGAGCAGTGTTTTTGTCATTTTGTAGCTTTTTGTTTGCCTTTCTTAATAATGTCCATTTTCAGATGCGGCTCTCGCGTTCACTGTAGGTGAGTGTGACAGTTTTAATAGAGACGGAAAGAAACACCAACACATGCATTTGTTGTCTGAGCTAATTCTGTTCAATTCTGCCAATTTGATTCTAACAGGAAGGACGCCAGTGAGGAAGTTTCTCTCTGTCATGATCTTCTTTGCATAATTTCCACTCGGTGTAACAGTGGCTGATAACGGTCTGTTGCCTTATATGGACCAGCTGTTTCACTCACACACACATGCGCACACACGTTATTGCACTTTATTGCAACACAGTTTAAAAGTTTCACACCCTGTTCGTGTATATGGCTTTTCAGAGTCTGTCTGTGTGTGCATGCATTTACATCTGCAGAGAATAATAAAAACAACCACACACACACACGCGTGCACGCACACACGCACGCACACACGCATGCACGCACACACACACACACACACACACACACACACACACACACACACACACACACACACACACACACACACACACACACACACACACACACACACACACACACACACACACACACACACACAAAGTGAGAAACACCTGGATACAGAAGAAAGAAGTAAAGAGAATCCTGGGTAATGACAATCCCACACATTTCCTGTCCTTTCTGGCAGTTGTTAATGTTAAGGGTTGGACGGTGTGCATATGCTCACTTAAGAAACCTTGTAAATGTATGCGAGTAAGAAATCGGTGAAGCCGTCTTCCATGAATGCTTGCCCTTCTGTCAGGACATCGTTTTTAAAAAATTTTTTATGCTCAATCACTTATTTAGCTCAAAATGACAGATCTCATATTTATCTCACGCAGCTTTATGACCTAAATGCCATAATAATATTATAATAGTGATGAGCTGACGTGTTGTTAAGAGTTCATCAGGTAACGTAACCCGAGTAAATATGCACAGTACATCATCCTTAGTGCTTTACTTGACTGGAGTAGTTCCATTTCATGCTGTTTTATACTTCAGCTTCACAGGGAACTATTCTCTCTCTCTAATACTTTGTCAGTCATGTCGTTTTTCCAGATTTGACCAATAAAACGTGAAACACACTGAGTTTATAAAATGCACTGATGACGAGCAAGATGCACTGTGACAGATTAAACACCACATCCTGTGAGATCCAGTGTTACCGGCTAGAATAGTAAAATAATTATAGGTAGTATATTTTACACAAATATTTATGCACTTTTCACCTCAAATATTGAGCACAGAAACTTTACTTGTGGATTTTTTTTCTCTTGTGTTGTTGCTACTTCTCTTTGAAGCTGAGTGTCTTCATCTTTCTTTTACCACTGACAGATCCACTGGTTGATTAAAACACTGGCAGACTGATGTTTAGTCGTCCTATTCTGCTGGTGGATGTCTTGGTAGATGTGAGCAATATGTGCAAATAGAATTTTCAAAACAAATATTTTTGTAGGCTGCATTTCTATTGTATTTATACTTACTATTTACAATGATTTAATTTCCACCGATGTTTAGTATTATCAGGTATTTCCACAGAAGACTTTTTGACATACGGTTGGAAAAGTGTCAGAGTCAGTCAAAATGTCTGCTGTGATTAAAGCCTGTTATAAACATCCGATCCAAGCCACAATCCTTAAACAACCAAATTTTGAAAAATATTTCCTAAAGCATTTATGTGTATGTGTATCAGTCTTAACAGTCACGTAATGGTCTGCAGCTGCTGTTGCACTGAACTCACGGGTCCTTTGAGCGACACATGTTAATATTATCTGATATGTGAAGACCACCTGACTGATCAGGGAGCGCTGGAGGACCCGCAGCTGTAGTGCCAGCGTTTCTCATTTGTCTCAGTTTGCTGGATTTTCCCTGCTGATCGGAGGATTTTACGACCTTGACCTTCCTGTCACAAGCTCAGCTCTCCGACGGTCATGCAGCTTCCGCCTCGCTGCGTAAACGGAGGGGAAAACACACACACACACACACACACACAGTGGAGACATGTAACTGAGATGAGGCATAATGTGATGGGGCAGCAAAACACACAGACGTCTCGTGGGTAAAGGGGGTGACACGGATTTCCAAATTAGAATAAATGTTTACTTATCGTGTCATTAGGGCTTAAAAATCAAATACAACGATATTGTAGGGATGACATGATGAGATTTTTGGTAAATAATAATCACTGATGTGGATCTAGTGGCAAATAATAGAACAGCTAAAAGAGTCTGGTAATTGTTGACAATGACATCACTTTACTGTAATGCACCCTTTAAAACCAGGAAAAGACAACAGTCATGTCATGTCAGCACATCCGAAGTGTAAGATGATATCTCGTCTCGTGTCATTCAGTTTTACCTATAAGCTCTCGTAAATGAGTTGAGTGGACTCGTGTATTGACGGCAAATAATCTTGCATATAGTATGTCACCATATTTATTATTAGAAGTGAACATCTGGAGTGTTTCACACCTGCTGTGCTTCTCATTGTTCAGTATTGTTGTTTGTCCTCGTCGCGGAAGAGATCATTGTTAGCTGTTGTTTCCTCAGGGAGAAATGATAAACGTGTCACCTAGTTCTGACCGGCTCATGTTTTTAACCTGTTTGGGGACAGGGCAGACAAAAATCTACACGAAGTGAGAGTCAGAGGCAATATGTCTTAGGATATTTGAATTGTCTCTCCTATTCTTGTGAATGTGACGTCTCGTCTCATCATCGTTTTGAGGGAATTTCCTCAAAGTTTCACACAAATGTCTGAAAAGTGATACGTTATATCCAAAAGATCAAAGGTCAAATTCACTTTGACAACATAATATTCTGAAAACCCCATAACTGAAGAACAGAAGGTGAGACTGTGACCACATTTCACATTTGGTCAGATACTGAATCGGTGACGTTCGTCTCAGGGTGTCCCCCTGAAAACTGTGCTGACTGTGTAAATCTTCAGTGCTGTCAGGTTGAAGATGTTTATGAAGCATCCAGACTTTATAATTCATAGCTTCCTGGTAGCAACATCCATATTTAGAGCATCGTCTGCTGTCATGGCGACAATTAATCAGAATTAGTTTTATTAGCCAAGCATGTGAACGCACACAAGGCTTCTTCTTTGTGCTTGAGGTTATCTGCTTTTGGTATTAAAGACAGACAGAGTGGGTGGATGGGCGTGTCCCTGTACTTTGTGCAGACTACCATATAAAGCCATCTGTAATGAAGTGAAATTAAAGAAAACCATAACAGGTCCTCTGTCATAATAACTTGTAACCCTGAGAGTTATATTTATACTTACTGATGCAGACTGAGTAATAATGTAAAAAAAACGTAACTTCTTGCACCCAAAATAACTCCTGGAATGAATTCATCGCACTAAATGTGTAATCTAACAGTATGATATGTATATTTGATAAGGATTTGTGTACTTGTGAAAACTCTTGTGAAAAGCCTTTACTTTTTGAGCAGCAATGAATAATGCTGTAACTGTGGTCTGTTGCTGCTGATTGAATGCAAAGGAAACAGTGCAACAGATCTGAGTCAAACTGCATTAGATTTGTCACCACATGCCTCCTACATGAAGCTTCAGTCAGGAGAGTTGGTAAAAGATAGACACACAAATATTATTTTGACTCAGATTTTCTGACTACAAAATGTTAACAATCTTTTCGTTTGTCTTAATCAGGTTTTTAATCATTGGTGGACATCTGCGTATCTCTCCCCATTGCTCTCTGAACAAGCCACATGCAAATTATGTTTCCCTATTTTTAACAGAAAAGCTTTCTGTCACCACAAAGAATCACTTTTTCTGTGTTCATCAACCTCTCCTTTATCTGATCGCAACCTTCCAGCCTGTCCTCCCACTCCGCAACTTCTTACACAAAACATTGGATTACCAATCTCTAGACCGAACAAAAATGTGTTGCTTATATGTGTTTTAAAATAAATATTATAAATGCATTATTTTGTTCTGTGTTGTCTATGAAGTTTAATATCAACTCTCCTTTTAGCTGTGATTTGGCCTCAATTTATGAGGGAAAAGTGTGGCTCTAGTGTGCAGTGGCTTTATCTGACCTTCCTGCTGCAGCTAGAAAAAGCTAAAAGGAACAAATAAAAACATGAATGTTTTGAAGCCAAAACGGTACGCTGATCCGTAGATGAGCCTGACTGCATTAAACCCATTCTTTTGATGCACTATTAATATAAAACAATTTGATTGCGCAGCTTTGAGTTATTGCCACGGTAACGGGTTCATCTTTTTCCCCAATCAGAAATGGAAGAAGAACTGGTTCGTCCTCTACCCCGCCAGCCAAAACGGCATCGCCCGCCTCGAGTTCTTCGACTCGCCTTCGGGCGCAGGAGGGGGGGCCGGCGGAGGCTCGGGTGGCGGTTCAAACGAAAAAACCAGGAAGCTGGACAAAAAGATCATCCGCTTGTCCGAGTGCATTTCCATTCTTCCCTCTCTGACGGAGAGCTGTCCGAAAGACAACATGTCAGTGTTTTGTGTGGAAACCAACGACAAGACGCACGTGTTTGCTGCAGAAAAGAGTGTCGCCAAGGACTGGATGGAGACCATGTGTGACATTGCATTTCAGGTATCTGGACATGTTTCCCTCCCTCTCCTTATGTGCATGTCTCATTGTGTTTGCTTGAGGAAATATAGTTTGCTATAAGCGAAGAAGACTTGGGTGGATGTGTTCTTAAGGCTTTGTCTGTTGTGTATTAGAAATGCTTTTGTCTCCTCTTTTTCAAAATGTTTCTCTGCTCTCTGATCTTTGAGCCTCAACGTGACCAAAAATATTTACACAGTGGAAACAAAATCTCCCTAATTTGGTGGGAAAGGATAAAGAACTGCAGCTTTAAATTTAGTTTCAACGTGATGCAGCCTTTTTGTTTGTGTGGATGTTACAGTCGTCCAAATTTACCCACATGCCCCTCGAGTGTATGTGCGCGCCGCAACTTAAACCGTGTGCGCTCACACACACACACACACACACACACATACAAAAACATGACACATATTTGCAGAGAGGAAGCCAGAGGGAGTTTCCAGGAGGAAAGCTTCATCCGCTTGTTCTCTGGTGCACACTCAGCCTCTTGAACTCTTTGTCTCTTCTCTCACTCGATGCCTACTCTGTTCTTCGGTAGCTTTTGCCTTCAGAGTTCAACACATAAACCACAAAGCTCTGCGATGGAAACATTCGGGGATAACACACTGACAATCCTCATTTGATGTCGTGCTCAGCTGGTTGACTCTCTATGTCTCAACAGGGGGGAAGTGGCAGCTGCAACAGCAGCACTGTGGACTCTAATGCAAGACCTCAGGACCTGCAGATGTCTGAAAACCTCATCTACTACTCCAGAGAGGAGGGTAAGGACACTGAGCAGGGTGGTTTCATAGGTTTACAGTCATGACTAAATATTGCAGCACAGAGGATCATCCAAGTGGACTTCCTAGAAGGAGAAGTTTTGTTAAGAATGACTTTCTCTCTGCAGTGAACGAGTTCTGGGTGAGCGTTCAGTGTACAGAGGCATCAGAGCGCTGTGCGCTGGCGGGCAGCTACTGGCTGAAAGCCGAAAATGACGTCCTGATGTTGAAGGAGCCAAAGACCAAGAAGAACGTTCTCGTGTGGCCGTACAAGCTGCTGAGGAGATACGGGAGGGACCGGGTGGGTGCACTGAACAAAACCCTGAAAAACTTTCTTCCAGGTCGACCTTTCACACCTAACACGAGAGGAAGTTCGATATGTTAAATTTAAACCCAGACTGCCCGACTAATCATACAAAGGAAGTGCAAGTAGCAGCAGCTTGTGTGCGTGTGGTCTAGAATATTTAATTTTAGAATCTGTGGCTGTTTTTGTGTCACTTTGATGCTTGACAGTTTGAGAGTAAGACCTCAAACTGACAGATGACCTTTAAGGGGTCTGTTTGGTTTGTCGGCACAAGATGTTTATTTACGGACCCGTAAAAACTGATACGGTCTTTAATGATATATACTTCTTTTGAAAAGAAAATGGCTGATCCTTTTTGCATTTGGGAAAGAAATATGGGAAGATCAGTGCCAATCTGGCTTCTGTTCTGACACTTCTGGATATATTAACATGGTCACACGCTTTTCTATGACTTTCACATTAAAATTCATTTAAACATTTTCCTCGTCTGTCTTCCCTTTTCTTTCTCCAGGTGATGTTTTCGTTCGAGGCAGGCCGGCGGTGCGACTCGGGCCCCGGCAACTTCACCTTCGACACCAAGCAAGGCAACGAGATCTTCACGCTGGTGGACCAGGCCATCCAGTCGCAGAAGGCTCTGGCTGAGGAGCGCCACCTCAGCTGCCCCATTAACTTTGACCCAGAGTGCCCCGCGACGCTGCAGCACATACGCCACGTCGTTCCTGGTGGCATGACGGCAGGAAGCGGAGACAGCAGCAGCTGCAGCAGTCGGGAGGCGGACGGCGATTCGGGCGGCAGCAAACCGGGTTCGGCTGACGGCGTGCTCGGGAAGAGAGAGGGAGGAGACGGAGGAGGAGCAGGAGGAAGGGGGCAAGCAGGTGGGGCAGGACACAAAGGGAGGAGTTTACCAGAGCCTCCCGCGATGTTGGGAGGAGGAGGGACACCTCCACGTACTCCCAGAGAGCAGGCGGGGAAAGGTGTGTCCTCATCTGATGAACACGCAGGTCTTTATTCTGAGCCGGCAGATTCAGTCCGCCTGCCTCTCTTCAGTGGTGATTTCCTCTACTCCGACCCAGTGGACAGCATCAAGGGTCAGAACCAAACCAGCAACCCATCCACACCCCCAGTGCCGACGCCACGCCTCCGACCCGTAGGAGACGACACTTCGGGTGGTGGTGTCCAAGGGGACCATCACCATGTAGGCAGCAACCACAGGAATCCACTTGACCTGTACTCACATGTGTATGATCGGATCAGCCTGGAGCTGAGCCAGAAAACAAGTGCGCTGAGTCTGAACGGTTTTGCAGGGGGAGGAAGAGGCGGAGGAAGAGGGGGAGTAAGAGGAGTGAACAGCAATAGGCGACCCCCAGGAGGTCAAGCAGAAGGGGCTTCATCGTCTCCTGCCCGTTCTCTGGAGCACATATATGATGAACCGGAAGGTTGCGCCAAAGGCAGCGTCCCCGCTAGCCCAGGGATGACCATTTACGATGAGGCCCACAGCCCGAGGAGGCAGGAAGAGGTGGCGGCCCCATCAGGACCGGAGGGGAGTTACAGCGCCCCGTCACAGGGGAAGCCGTCGGAGCCCCAGAGACATTCTCCTCCACAGCTGGGCCCGAGTCGCGGCACACCGCAACCTCCGGCACCAAGGTGGCCCAAGCCTCTCACTGCTCCCAAGCCGGGGAAGAGTGGTTTCGTTCGGAAAGAGCCGATTCTGCTGCCCCCTGGGAAACATGGAGGTCCCGGCAATAATATGAACAACAACAACAACATTTGGGGCGGAGGAGGAGGAGGAGGAGAAGAGAGGAGGGAGCTGTACAGCGAAGTGTCCAAACACAAGCGTCCGCCTGCTAATCTGTGGTACAGCCAGCACCAACAGACGCCGCTGAGATCACCGGATATCATTTATGATAACTTGGGAGATATTTGACTTCTTGTTCTTTTTCTACCTGGTCGGAAGAGAAACGTTTATCTCGTTTTTTAAAACTCGGAGAGGAAAAACTTTCGGTCTGTGCCTGTGTCCTTGCAGTTTTTGTAAGGACTAAGCAGATTTTTTATTTCACGGTTCTTCCGTCTGTGGACTGAAATAATTATTTGAGACAGTCGATCCATTCGGAGTGGATTAGCTCACAACTATGAGAAAACCACATTATGGCTGCACTTTGAAACATGGAGTGAAACTATTGTACGGCCACTCCGTGTGTGTCCGTGTGTGTCTGAGAAAAAGAGAGCGAGTGTTTGCATGGTCAAACCCATAATTGGTGTACCAAGCCACAGAGTGGTTGGAGCCAGCCACTTCACTTGAACACACACACACACACACAGAGAAAGCGAACGGATTTGCCAAAAGGATCTGGGCCTACAGGCTTGACTTTAACAAGCTGAGAGAGTGGCTTGGCACTTCTTTTCGAAAAAAGTCTGCTGGGAGACTGGGAAACATGTTTTTTTGCACTGCTGCTTTTCTGTTCTTCTGAAATATGAGACAATGTGATGGCCAGGAGACATTTTTGACAGGTTTTGGACAATCGTTGAGACTCTGATTTTACCAAAAGGAACTGATCGTTTTCTGTTTGTTTTCTGGACTGAGTTCAGCCCAGGACACTAATATAAGACGTGGTTACATCTGAGTGGCCGCTACATAAAAAAACAGACAAGTGGAACGTTAAGACCTCATTTGGGTCTTAGAAACGGACATAAATGGGTCATAAAGATGGTCATACGGTCACATGGTTCTTTAAATCACAAGGACAACTTCCTGCACAAGAGAATATTTCTGAAATCCTCTATGTTTTTATGTATTTACAAAATAAATATGAAACTAATCAGTCCCCGGCAATGTGTCTGAAACAGCTGTGCTGTCTGTAAATAGAACTAATAATAAAACTGGCTCTAAAACGTGAAATATTTCTCCGAAGTGAATCTATAATTGCTACATTAGCACTTCCCCTCAGTGTGTTTGTCCTGCCGGGAACCAATCAGAAACCATTATTGGTGTTTAAAAAAGACTTTTCTGTTCTGGACCGAACGGGACAGTAAAACAGTCTGACCTCATCCTCCACCTCTCTCTCTGCCACGCTCTGTTTTTGTTGTTTCAGTCGGTTTCCAACCACTTAATCGCACCGTTAAAAAGCGGAGCCTCCACAAAATGAAACAAAGACGCTCTTTCTTGCTTTCTTTTCTTTCTCTCTTCCGTCCTTTCCCCATCTCGGCATTAATTCTGTTGTTCGGTTGCTCTGGTGACAGTGAACGGCGGCTGGTTTGTGTCGGACACGCTGTGCATTTTAACTGCCGAGAGATACGGTAAGAGGACGGGAAAGAAATGGAAAAACAGAAGGGAAAAAACTGCTAATTGACATTTTTAAGAATGCCGGAGAAAAGGGTACATGTGGGTGTGTATCCTGAGCTGAGGATGACGAAAGAGTGAGACGAAAGGGACTTTAAGACTCAGAAAAGAGATGAAAAAGATGCTGACATGATGAATGCTGGCTGAATGAACCTGTCTGTCTGGTTGGCTTGAAAACAGGTACAGACTGTTCCCTTCATTGCTGCTGCTGCTGCTCATCCCTTTTTTTCTGTTCATTTCCTCGACTGCTGCTGGACTACGTTGTGGACAGGAAAAGTAACTAGAAAGTAACTAGATTACATTTTGAGAGTCAATTTTCTAACTCGCCAAACATCTCTTTTTTTTCAGACGGAGTTAGGGAAGAAAAACAGAAAGTCAAAGAACTTCTGTCTTTCTCATTAAACTCTGGGTGAACTCAATTGAAAAACAGGCATGGTGGGGAAAGGGCACACGCGCACACATACGCAGTACAACGTACATTTTCGTTTTTATGGTTGAACACTTCCTCATTGGAATATCCAAGACAAACTGTTTACACATTTACAGTCTGCGTGTGTTTGTGAGTAGAGAGGACTTTAGCCAAATGAAAGTAAACTGTAATCAGCAGAAAACTGACTGCTGTTTCAGTGGCTGCTTTATCTCCTCTGACTCATTCAGCTATTAAAATTTTACACATTTCTGCTGTTTGTTACTGAAGGCTGCAATCTTCCTGTTTAGATTATACTGAGTTGATTGTGCCTTCATATCTGTTAAATGTCAGAAAGTAACAAGACAACACATCTTGTCTCTCGGGGTTTCACAGGTTGTTACAAACTGCACTATTATTATGGTCGGTGGCAGTGACTTCCTGGACTCTGAACCAACCACCGTGACTCTAGAACAAACTGTAACTCTAAACTGTCTCCTGGATGCAGCTTCATATTTAACAGACGAAAGTGCTGTTGATTTTCACAGCTAAGTCAGCCAGCAAGGCTATTTATCAAAATGTCAGACTATTCCTAAAACTTCAGATCTTGTTCCTGTATCACAAACAACTCCTCCTTTTTCACAATTTTGTCTTCATTGGCTTTGGCCTTTCACACATCTGCAGAACAGTTCAACTGACCACGTGCGTGTGTGTGTGTGTGTGTGTGTGTGTGTTTACTGATCAGACACTTCAGATCAACTGTTTCTCAGTTTTCTGACAAAAGTCAAGCACTTAGAAATTTGGCTGCAGCACACAAGACACAAAAAGTACCATCTGAAAAATGTGTTCAAATATTTATATCAATGTAGATAGATTCACTGACTTCACTATGACATACATGACTTGAGGTCTGTGTGTGTGTGTGTGTGTGTGTGTGTGTGCGTACGTGCGTGCGTTTTGAGCGACGCGGACAATTTTATCTGCAGGTTTGAGGTCTCTGCATCTCAGCATGTCCACACGCAGATGTTACACACAAACACACAATCTTTGGCTATTATTGTGTCAGTCTTCCTGTCCTTTCACTGTCTCCATTGTGTCAACATTGTGTGACTGTCTTCTTCCCGATTTTTTAAGCGCTGGTCCTCAGCCTCAGACTCACAGAAAGAGCACAGAATCGAAAACAAGGCACTGAAACTAGTTTGGCACAAACAGGTGCTTTTGTGGAGTCCCGTCTTACGTGGTGGGAAAAACATCTCCTTTCTGAAAAATTTGTCGGCGTGACTGCATACGGATTGCTGTGAATTTGCTTCATAGATATATAAAGACGAGAGGAAAGAGGAGAGACATCCGAGGAAAAGAACTGTTTCTGAGTTCAGTCAAGGTTGAGCTGAACAAAAGCACACAGACAACGTGTCAGAAGTCAAAATATCCACTCCTACATCAGCGAGCAAACAGCTAACGCCTGTACAGTTGCTACATTGCGTGCAAAGAGGATCCCAGCTATCCACGGGTTTTTGAAGTATCCTTTTTTTGTGGTTTTGCCCGTGAACATTATTTCCAGATTTCAGAAACCTGGATGAGCCCATATGGAAAGGGCTTATTGGACGTTTCGGGCAAGTAAACACAAACAATCTGCCATTTCATTTTGGTATTTCGGCCACGTCAGTGCTGTGAAATGAGCTGTTAACACGACATTCGCACACAATCAAGTTCATATGACGAATGAACGTGGTTACAAATAACAGCCAATCAAGCAAAGAGCCGTGATAGCAATATTTAGAAATGTTTCAAGCCATTTGACAATTATAAAGCCAATATTTCAGGTCTTTTAGCTCGAGTTTGGAAACACAGTGTAGGCTCTAACTATATCATGCCCATACTCCACCAGGTGAGCGCCTCTGTATCTCTCCTCTCGGAGCGAGGGTAAATACAAACCACCTGCCTGCTTTTGTGTGTTGCAGGCCTTAAGCCAGGGCTCACAAGCGAGCAGCTGCTAACTCTGCCTCGGCCCCGTGTGGTGATGAGCAGGAGGCGTACGGTGGCTTCATCAGAACTTTTTCACTGCCTGTTGCAGCTGGAAACAAGAGCAGTGAAACGGAACCAAAACATTGAGCTGAAAGATTCTTTTCCACAGACTGCTTTAATGGAAACACAGTCCTCCTCTAACAAACTGACCGGGCTAAGAGTCCTAATTGCTTCTTAATATTGTAGCTACTCTTTCGACATCTGCCATCATTTGTTTACAAAGTCTGTTGATGCAATAATTTCCCCGTTACAGTATCACAATTTTTCTTCAAGGAAATGTATATTTAACAGCAAATATTTTTAAAAATCACATCTGTCGTTTAGTTCCTGAAAATTTTAATGTCAGATGTGACAATGCACCTTTTTAATCTTGTGAAAATGTTCCACCTGCCAGCTGCACTTCATAATATGAAACAACTCAGAGCAACATTTCCTCATTCTGTTTCTGACTGCGGGACACAAAAATACAACTTGCGCACATCTGACAAAGATTCGAGTGTTCTGCCTTCAGACAGACCTGAAACTGTCCGTGTTTGACTCTGCAGACCACCAGCTCTTGTGTTTAGCTTTGCGTGGGCGAACTCGTTCAGTCATTCACTCTCTCTCGCCAATCAGCGCTACCGAAAGGAAATGACAGTTTCTCATTCAAACTGTAGCTCCGCTGGCTCGCAAGTAAAAGGCACACCTGTGATTTTGAGGCGTGACCAGGACGTGATTTCTATTTCCTTTCAAAGTGACCAAGCCGAGTTCAAAATTCCACACTTTTTAGTGGTTTATTCATTGAACTCATTTGATGTTTAAAGCGGATTTTCAGTGTGACTTGTGCTCATGATTTTTGTCTCAAATATGTTAATATGCAAATCAAAAGTTGAGACCTTTCAGATATCTCTCAGAGCATTCTAGTTCAGGTTCTCTTGACTTCACCTCTTCACTTCCTCTTCACAAAGATGCACTTCCTCTTTCAGTTCTCACCCAGTGCTAATGGTAAGAGGGGGGCTCATTCTCTGCCTGTGTATGAGTTGTGTATATTCCTGCTCTGGTCTTCTGTGTGTATAGTATTAGAGTCCTGTGGCCAGTGAGGACAATTACAGGAAAGAGACAAGTATTATAGTCTTGGAGACAGATAAAGTCTGAAACTTTTTTTTTCTGCTCTGCAGATTGCATCAAAAAAAGGAAATGGAACATTAAGAATAAAGCAGGAAGTCACAGCACTAATATTATCCTGATATAAATGAGACAGAAAAAAATACGATTGCGCTTTTAGGCACTCGGACCACAAACTTCTTTTTATGGATCAGAATGGAAAATATATAAAAATGAAATGGCTTTAAACAAAAATGAAAAAAAAAAAAAAGAAGAAGTTTATCAAACTGGTCCCATCGCTGTATAGAGTCCTGCTCATGTTGACTTAGACCGACAGACATGTCCACAAAACAGAGACAAAATAGTGCAGTGAAAGGTCACTTCTCCACCCTCAGGAAACACTGAATCAAAACTTAAAAAGTAGGAAACAAATTGTCTCCTGCACAGCAGAGAGCGATCGCTGTTTGCTGGCACCAATCATCACGCCTTTACAACTGCCTCATCTTTTTGGTTTCTTTTGATATACTGGAAAGCATCACCTGCCGATACCGTGCCAAAATGTGTCATATATCTGTCAGTCCATGAGACGATACCGTGTCAGTGTCACGTTTTATCTCGCCTCGGCGTGGAGAATGAGGTGCTTTAGGCACCAAACACCCCGTGGTAAGGGTGAAGGAAATATATATTGGTTGGGGTTAAAATAAGGAAATTTACATAAATCACATGATGTACCTCATCTAAATTAAATTCGATGTTGTATATGTGTTACTTAAAAGAAGTCCATGTTGACTGGTCTAATCTATTTTGAAATACATTACAGCAGTGGCTCAACCCGAAGATCGAGATCTACCCGGTAGAACAAGGGAGAAAAAAGGTTGGAGACCAGCATCACAGGCTCCTATACCATTGCATTACTTTTCATAAAAGTGGCAATGTAATAATAATAATAGTAATAATAATAATAATAATAATAATCTAAAGCTTTAAAGGGTTAAAAGTTCACTATGGATGTCCTTCTGGTTCTAAATTTTTTTTTAAAATTTTTTAAGTGTTGAGTTTTAAACATTAAAAAAAAATAAAAAAAATTGAAACCACATTTTAAAGGTTGTACACAGCCATACTGTACACCGGATGTACTAAATTTTTGTAATTTATGAGCAACCACAATGATGTCAAAGATGAAAGTCATTGACTATATATAACATGTTCATATTCACCTGTATTTTCATAGTAGTATCAGCCTGTGAAGCTGGTATAATGCTCGTATTCTGCAGGTAAAGGTGAAAGGTGGTTAGATGCCCTCTCAACTACTGCTACTTCATCCGACAGAAATGTTACCATAAGAATGCTCCCTCTCCATGTTACTTTTATTTATTAACCTACAGGTCATGAACAGAGTTAAAATACAAATCAATAAATATATATGTAGAAACATATGTAGAACATGTACAAGGTACAAGACGCTGCTGAAATATCACCGAACTGATATGAGTTTAACAGAGTGGACAAATGATATCAGTCCATGTCAACTTCCTTTGTAGGTCAGACAATAAATTAGATTAAAAATGGTCAACAAACACAACGTTACAGCTGAACGGCAACATGAGAAAGTCAAAAGAGTGAGATAAGGATGCTTGTGTGGTTGAGTCACAAAGAACAACAATGAACAAAGAACTATTATTTTGAAAATGACCGGCAGCTTTGGCTCGAAACCTAAAAAATCTCCTGACTAACGAGACACTTTGTCCCAAATTCAAACTCTGAGTCAATTTGCAAACACTAACTATAACACTTTTGTCAACTGTCGGCCACATCCCGTTAATCTCTCAGTTGTGACATTTAATGAGGAGAGCGGCCGATAGCGTTCAGGTCAAACAAGACGAACTTCAGCTCCAGTCCTTTGACCTGTTTTTGGGGGAACAGAGAGGCTGTTGTTCTATCTGGACAAATTCATGATATTCAAACACGTTGACTCCACCTCAAGCAGCTCGTGAGGATAAAAAAGAAAAGAAAATGTAGAGCAAGAAAAAGAGAGGAGGGTGAAGAACAGAGAGAGAGAGAAGTGGGTAAAATGTCAGTGGATAGTTTTAAAGGTCCTCTGCAGATACAAAAGCAGCCTTGTGGTTGTAATTTGTGAATGCGGAAGTCCTGTGACATCACAACGTCATGAAGTCATTTACCACTGAGTTATACCGAATGCTATAAGGTTCAACAAGGGGGTGGAATGGCGGGAGACTCATTAAGCCTGCGTGAGAGTGAGTGTGTGTGTGTGTGTGTGTGTGTGTGCGTGTGTGAGTGCGAGTGTGTGTGTGTGTGTGTGTGTGTGTGTGTGTGTGTGTGTGTGTGTGTGTGTGTGTGTGTGTGTGTGTGTGTGTCAGAGTGTGTGGGTGTGGGTGACAAAGCTTCCTGAGGATGAATAAATTCATATTAATGATGATGGACATGTGTAACTGACCAACATCTACGTATGAACATGAATCATCGTTTAAATGCGTGTTAATATGCAATGCTGAGCAGAAATCAGTCAAACCATTCTACACACACACACACACACACACACACACACACACACACACACACACACACACACACACACACACACACACACACCGGAAATTTGTACTTCACTGCAAAGTTGTCATATTCACTGTTCCACAGAACACACTGCAGATTTTATCTGTTCGTCTTCCATCCACCCCCCTCATGCTGCCTTTCAACCCCCAGAGAGGGAGCTCGCTGTGGGGGTGAAGGCGAGCAGAGAGGCCCCTCTGTCTGCTGCTTTATTCTCTGTCTCATTAAAACAGTGAAGCTGTGTTCAAACCGGGGCTTAAGGGCAAAATGAAGAAGGAATGCGCGTACAGTATGTGTGTGTTTGTCGATAAGTCCTCACACACGGCAGCCCTGTACATTATGTCAGATTTATTCTTTTTGAATTATAGTCTTGTAGCTACTTTCTTTTGAATGCTTTGAACTATGTGTGTGTCTGAAACGAGCAGTGTTTTTTATACATCCATCAGCTCTGATCTTCCACATCGTCCACCGTTTGTTCTTTTTTTGGACATTTCTTATGACTTTCCGTTTCTTCCCTCCATTTTTTAGCTGTTCATTGTCCTGCTGCTTCCCCTCTTTTTAATCTTTTTTCATTGTTTACTGTGTGTGATTTGGAAGTTTTGCTGCCTCAGCAATCTGCAGGGGGCAGTGAGGTGAAACTTTCCTTTCACACACACACACACACACACACACACACACACACACACACACACACACACACACACACACACACACACACACACACACACACACACACACACACACACACACACACACACACACACACACATTCACATGCTTGCACGAGAGGCTTGTTAAATTCAGATCTGGCTAACACCGCTTGCGCGGGGAGCATAAATAGGGATGAAAAGAAGTGTCAAAAGAACCACCCAGTGTGTAGCGCGGCACAAGTGTGTGTTCACAGCATGTCACTGCCTATTGTGTACATTTATGTGCAAATTAGTCTGTGTCTTTCCCTTCTTTACAAAGTCTTTATGAGCTGGGTGATTGCTCACAAGCTTTACAATAGAAACCAATTAGCCAAGTGTGTGTGTGTGTGTGTGTGTGTGTGTGTGTGTGTGTGTGTGTGTGTGTGTGTGTGTGTGTGTGTGTGTGTGTGTGTGTGTGTGTGTGTGTGTGTGTGTCTGTTCTTTCTGACTAAGCTTTACTGTTAATCAGTGAAAACCCCTTTTAAGAGGAAGGATTTAAAACTATGTATGTTTGTTAAGGATGTCCCCTCCTCTCTCTCTCTCTCTGTCTCTGTCATTGAGCTGCACTTTCTTCCACTCACCCTGCGCTGTTCTTACTGTATTATCATTGAGTCATCATCATCATCGTCTTTCTCCTGCCGAGTGGGGGCCGGGGCCCGACGGCCGCCAGAGGTGCTGAGGAAGCTCAGAGCTGAGCGGGAGGCCTTGACAGGAGGGGGTCCCAGGGAGGAGGAGGAGGAGGTGAAGGAGGAAGAGGAGGAGGGCAGAGGAGCAACAGTGGCCCTGACCTTGCTGTTGCTTCCCAGTTGGTGACTCTGGTTTTGAATGGAGACAAAACACACAATCTGAATTTCCAAATAAAAGGCATTCTCACATTCGTATCTATTTATAAAGAATTTTACACAATATTGTTAAGCTCAATAATATAGAAAGCGAAAGAAACACGAGTTTTGGGTACGCTTGATTTATATATTTAGAACGGTAAGAAAATAAAGAGTGAGATAAAAGAGAGGAGGAAGAGGAGGCTCTGAAGGACGAAGAACAAAACAGATAGAACAGAAGATAGGAGAAAGAAAGAGATATGAGTTAAGACTTTGGGGTTAAGTTTCACTGAACAAAGAGAGCGGATGAAGATTTTGTCTGTTTTGCTGCTGAAGTGAACTATTTGCATGTCAGCAGCCTTATCAAGACTGATGAGTCACACTGCCAACAGCAGTCAGGTCACAGCCGGCCTCAGTGAAAAATGAAATGAGGATATGTTACGTTCTCAAATCAGACAATGTCTGTAAAATCAGTAAAATGAAGATCTACTCCAAATAAAAGATTCAAGTGTATTATGAGTCATGTTTAAAGTGCTGAAATGTGCTGAATCACTTCCTCTATCAACATTTTAGTTTGGTGTCCACATGAAACTGAATAAGACGCTGACGCTTTTATCCAAAGCGACTTACAATAAGAATAATGACAAACAGGTGTTTTCAATCAGTTGTATTTGTTGTGTAAATGAGATGAGAAAGCTTTAACCTGAAGTGACACTACATCCTTTAAACTGACAGGTTAAACATGTTGTATCCAGGAAAAAGCTTGTTTATTGATGAAACTGTCTGAATGCAAAGAGTGCTGCCATCTAGTGAGTAAATAGGAAGTGAAAAGTGAGGAGGAAGTTAGTAAACCCTCCAAGCACACAACCATAATGTGGTGATGAACAATACTGACCTGCTTTCTGCAGTAAAAGAGTTGATAACATGAGGGAAGTCGATGACTTGTGACTTCCCTCATGTTATCATTTATATGAGCAGCTGATCGTGACCTTCACACTAAAAAGCGTGTGTGTTTACCTGGCGTGGCTGCCTGCTGGCTGTGCTCTTCAGGCCCTCTAGTGTTTGAGGCTGGTCTCTGTGAACAGCTGCTGGCTGGACCCTGATATCACAAACAGCAACATAACAATAGTCATCAATATCATATTCATAAAAATATCATCTTTATCTCTCTATAATCTTACTATATCACAGTCATTATATTTGCATATTCATCTGTTACATGACCTCCATCTATATTATGTTTCCAGCATGCCTCATCATCATCACTCTCAGTGTCAGTTCCATCCTGATCATTCTCTCGGTTTAACACCTTTTCTTACATTACTGACCTCTACATCCATTACATCGGCATCCTGATCATCACCTTTTTCATAAATACCATCATTTGTTCTAACATGATCACAGGTGGTACACAGATTGATCCTCCTCATCAACTGCTGACCTGTATGGGTATCGTGGCTGTGCGAACAGGCCTCTGCTCCTGAGGTGCTGGTAGAGGTTGCTGCTCAGTGAGAGCGGGTTCAGCACAAACTCCTCATCCAGCTGAGAGAAACAACCCTGATGGAGCCAGAAAACACACAAACATCAAGCAAAACAACAAAGTGTCTATACTGCTGTTTTTTGTGGGTGATGCAGAAGGGCAGACTTTAACTTTAGCTAAATCTCTTTCTGTCAAAAACATGCATGGTACATAACAGCATCATCACATTAATAATATTTCATCCAAAAATGTCATTAAAACAGTGTGGTTCATGTTTTCAAACACATAAGTTCTCCAGGAAATGTGCAATTTCATCACAAGATCAATGGCACGTGATCATTATGGTCATGTCATACAGTATAAGCAATAATAAACTAAATTTAAATATGTACATAATACAATTTTGGTAAATATTTACAGTATATAAACAGTCATACTGTTTGAGACACCTGGTGCACATCTGAATAAATGTTTTTGTACTTTTAACTTGTTATAACTGCATGTATTGTATCTATGTTTATCTCTGTAAATAGTAATAAGTAATAATAATGTATTTTCTGTGCTCGGTTCCAACTTTAATTCAGATTAAATGGCCTCGATCCCATCGAGAGACCAGATGCTACTTTATACTATTTTGACCTCAAATTCAGTTCCTGATATTAGTGTCAATGTCCATGCATCCACAGATAATTTCTACTTCTGCTTTTGCCTCTGTTTACTTCTGCAATTTGTTTTGAACCAACAATGTCCAGCTAACCTGTATTGTCTGCGTCGCGTGAGGTCCAGGGTCCTGAGTTGACACCGGCAGCGAGCAGGGCAGCAACAACTCTCTGGAGACGACCGGCTTCAGGAGGAGGGAGAGAGACGAGGACGGCTGGAGGACATAGTGCGAATACACACCTGTATTGTACATAAACACAGACACAGATACACACACACACACACACACACACACACACACACACACACACACACACACACACACACACACACACACACACACACACACACACACACACACACACACACACACACACAGGGTCTATGAGTGCACACACACAGGGACTGATGAATGGACAACATTTCTGTCTCTCTCTGTTTCACAAACACACACACATGTACGCGCACACACACACACACACACACACACACACACACACACACACACACACACACACACACACACACACACACACACACACACACACACACACACACACACACACACACACACACACACACACACACACACACAGACCTCTGCCTCCAGCTGCAGACTTCTGACCAGACTCCATCTGCAGCAGCAAGAACAAGTCACGACTCTGAAAGAAGGAAAATCAAACATAAAGAAGTGTCATTCGTTTGTATTGTACTGTGGCATATTGAGAATTTTACACCGTGCAAGTGGAAATGAAAGAGCCAGTCAGAGAGCCAACTATTAGGTTGAGGAGAATTGAAATAAGAAGTGAAACAATAAAAAAAAAAAATTCTAACATCTATATTATTATTATTTGATTAAAATACAGTAACAGAAACAACACAATGTCATTGTTCTATTCTACCAGGACTAATGTTTTAAAACCTGGTTTTCATGATGCAAACATCATCTTTATACACTAAAAGAAATCCAAGTATTTGAATATGCAGCTGTAACACCAACAGATAAACTGCTGAAATCTTTAAGTTAGAAACTGTAAAGGTGATCGTCACATTTAAAAAGCGGTAAAAACATGTTCGCACCCTGAGTGTGTGGCAGAGAGCGTGAAACAGGCTGTGGTTGGTCTCCATCTCATCCCAGTCCAGCTGCCAGCAGGTGGTGGGGCGGATCACCAGCGGCAGGCCGTACAACACACTCTCACACACTCCATCTGCATGCACAGCCCTACAACACACACACACACACACACACACACGCACGCACACACGCACGCACGCACACACACAAACACACACAACCTTGATTAGTACAGCAAGAACGAAGGGCAGATTGAAGAAATTAGTTTTCTGTCCTCTATGATTTCATTACTAAAAACTGATATATAAAAGGTTGATGTCAAAGATAACCTCATCCTTCCTAAAATAATCTTCATCAGAATACTGGCAGGATGCAAACACATGACATCGTCAGCAGAGACAGAGAATGACATCATTCCCACCAAGTTTGTTCACAGTTGTGACCTGTTCTCCGGCTTCATTTAAATGTCTCTGCTATAAATCCGGAGTCATAAGTATGTAAAGCACACACAGAGCACAGTAACTTACTGGTATGCAAAACACACACACACACACACACACACACACACACACACACACACACACACACACACACACACACACACACACACACACACACACACACACACACACACACACACACACACACATTTATTCCTACTGCAACTCGGGAAAATGTAAAACCAATGCAAATCTGGGGGTGGGGGGTTAGCTGATGCAAATCAGGTCATACCTGAATGTCTGCTTTCTATCACCAGTGGAGGAATAGTGTGTACTTACAGTAGATGCTGCATTTGTCTGTATGTGATGGTCCTGTGAGTGTGTGTGTGTTTGTAGCAGTGTACTTTTGAACAACACTCTGTTTTTCCTGTAAGGAATCAGCATTTATGCTGCTAATCAGAGAATCCATGATGTGTTTGGTGTGTTTCCAGTCTGATGTGTTGTGAATTCATATTTTGTCCCATTTCTTGAAGTTTGTTGTTGTTAGCGTATGCTGTCCTTTCCTGTTTTACCACAGACAAACTCTTCTCTGGAGTTTCTACTATTTGAGGCTACAAAGATTTCCACAGCAAAAGTCTGGACGGGATCTTTCAGGCTTAGAGCTATTTTTCTGCTCAACTGTAGTTGTTTGGAGATTTCCAGCATCAGAGCAGACGACCCCGGCAGAACAAAGCAGAGTCTGATGTGATGGGAGAGTTTCATCTGAGAAATATTCTCTATACTCTCTGCTATCAGAAAGGAACCATTCATAGACAAACGGGGTTTCACTGCATGCACATTACATAACACAGACAACACACACAGATCCTACCTCCCTCATTTTAAACAATCCACTCATCTTGTCCTCTGCCAGAGATTTTGTTTATTGCCTCTGGCATTGTTTTGGGGTATTTTTTGAGAAGTAATAACTATTTATTTTTTTTAACAAAATTTGTGAAAATTGTCAACATTCACTTTCATGTTCATGTTCATCTTAGTAATTTGTAGGTTATACATTTCCAGCAAAGCTGAAAATGCAGGTCAGTTAAAGGTATGACAGGTTTCTGGCTCCCCATCACTGCTGCCCACTCTTACTTGATTGCTTTCAGTCTCTGCGGCGTCGGGCTTTGATTGGCTGAGCCCTTAGAGACAGGCAGGAAGTCACGAATGCTCTCAGTCTTCACTCCCAGGTTAGGGGTCAGGGGGACGAGGGCGGGGCTTATCAGGCGCTCCTGCATGTCACACTTCACACACACTGCAGGTGCCACATGCCACAAGAGAAAGACATATTATGTATTAAAGACGTCTTTATTTGACTATACTCGACTTCTAACAAATCACTGACATCCCAAATCATCACCGTCTTTATATCCATCTATTGTTTACATAAACTAGAGGATGTTTATGTGTGTGTGTGTGCGTGTGTAAGTGCTGTATCTAACCTGAAATAGGACTATCCGGAGGGCTTGGCAGCAGGAGGTGAAGGTGCTCTCTGTTGCCGCCCTGTTCTTGAAGCCATGCCTTCAACACCGTCTCCATGGCGAACACGCTGTTTTCCACCTGCTGCAGGTCGACCTCGGTCCCCAACATCAGAGAGTCTACAGACGGACACAGAGGGACATCGGTGTTCAGATGAAAGAGAGACTGGACGGTTGGAGACTGAAAGAATGTAAACGTTCTTCCAACAGTTTCAATAATGTTTCATGACTGAACAATCAGGACAAACTTTTTTTTAATTTTTTTTATAAATTTTTTATTTAGCATTTATTTTCTAACTTATATTTATTTTAAAATTTTCAATACAACAGACTTGTTGTTCACCAGTTTAATTTGAGTAAAACTTTACATTAAACTCTTGACAGTTGCTAAAGAAAATTGTTATTTTCCTCCACTAGATGGCAGCAATATTCAATATATCTACTATACAGTTGCGAATGGCCTCAGTGACTCGAACTGACATCGAAGACTTTTGAACTTCTGAAGGCTTCAGTCTCTCGAAAGCCTTCTTAAGCCTGTCTGGATGAGAGGAGAAGGCAGCGATTTCATGAAGGGAAGAATTAGGACTTCTTATTGCATGTCACCCTCCTGAAGTAGACAGAAGATTCAAAGAATATAATCTGTTGCTTTTCTGGTAATTTTTTTTGATTTTGTGTGAATCTGTGATTCTTCTCTTATATTTCTGTGCTTTGTCCCAAAGGACAGAACAGACTTCCACCGGTCTCCTTTCTTTGCTCAATGATTTCCACTCACAGAAAAGGAGAAGAGACCCTATGGACCTGCCCCACCCTCATCTCCTGTTCTCATCCCCCATTGTCCATTTACTAATGCAGACTAGACTCAAACCTTACAAAAGCCCCCTCTCCTTTTCCCTCTGCCTGCTGTTGAATAGTTAATGACCCATCAGGAGATAACTAATGGGACTAAAGAGAGAGCAGAGGATCATGGAAACACTGCGAGGGTACAAACGGAGAAGAGGTTGACAGAAGGGAGGATAAGTTGGAGAAAGAGCAGAAAAGATGGATGAAGAACACACAAAATAGTTAAACTCTCCCTTGCCGGGAACTTTATAGAGAGAATGAGAAACTTTAAATTCCTTGACTAAAATACGTCATTGCTTCTTTCATCTGTCAGCTACCGTACGGAAGCTATTTTTGGCTCTGAGCCAAAGTTTTCAAAAGTGCTTCATCTAGAAATAAGTACTTCATCTCAGCGGGAAAGAATTACGCTTGCTGCTTTTTTGCTGATGGACGCTTGTGGTCTGATCCTCGCTGGGTGACGGCAAGAAGGATGGAGGCTGACAGAGGAAGAGGGACAATTCAGAAAGCATGTGTGCACTAATGACACTGGTACTTTACAAGTTCTTCTTTTATGTGTAAATAAAAAAAGACATACTGTAAAGTCAAGATGCTTTGCTTTTCAGTTTTTGCCATGTTGCTCTTCCTCTGAACACGGATTAAAGAACGTCTCTGATACTTGTGACCAGCAGATTAATAACACCTGCATCCTACTGTATATCAGCTTACTGTGCAAAAGCAGTGACTGCAGAGAAGGATTGTAAAGGAGGAAAGGAACAAAGAAGAAGAAATGTGTGTGTGTGTGGGGGGGGGGGAAGCTAGAATCAATTCCCAATAACTCCTACATAATTAGAAAGAGAGGGCCAGAAAAGTGAAAGTAGAAGGAAGGGACATTTCAAAGACATGTACGGTCAAAGTAGGAGGAAAAGAAGACGAAGACAAGATGTGGTCTTGCCTTTATGGAAATGTTAATGGTGAGATAAGAGAAAAATCCTTGAGGAACGGACACAGATGGAGGGAAGCGAATCGATCGCCATTCCCTGTGATAATGTCTGTCTGGGGAGCAGGAACGCTGAGAGGAGGAGGCAGACTGATGGAAGTTGGTGTGTGCAGAAGAGAAGGGGGAGAAGGTTTAAATTACAGAAAGAGCAAAACCAGGAAGGAGGAAGGAGAAGGGACAGCAGAAGATAAGAAAAGACAGAGCAGAGATGGATGTGTGTGGTGGGTGATGGATGACGGACCACACCGACAGAAATGCCGGTAATTAGACCACAGAGTGCGGCTGTGTTTGTGTGTGTGTGTGTGTGTGTGGGGAGAGAGAGATGAAGGCAGGCAGAAAGAGGGGCAGAGACAAAATGAGGTGTGATGCTTCTCATAACCGCATAAATAACTGAAGACAGTCCATCGTGTGTGTGTTTTGAGAGAAATACAGTACAGACTGAAGAGAATAGGTGAGAGTAGTTAACCCTGATGTGTGTGTGTTCAGTGATACGGCAAGAAGCTGAAGTAATGATGATGTCGGTTTCTCTCCGGCAGCCTTATCTGCGTTCATGAAGAATGTGTTTACTCGACTCCTACAGATGTGTCGTCTTGTCAATCTCTGTTGGGTCCATTTAGAGTGTGTTTTACTGCAGGTATGCAACATCCAACATAACTATGTGTTATCTTTCAGTCCTCCCACCACTGCCTCTCTCTGCACCAAAGTTATGAGCGATTAAGAAACTATTAAATTATGAGCCAGAGCAAGTGACCCGTCCCGGTTATCTACAAGTCTAATGGTGCTCCTGGAGCTCATTAGCATGTCCTCTGTGTGTGTGTGTGTGTGTGTGTGTGTGTGTGTGTGTGTGTGTGTGTGTGTGTGTGTGTGTGTGTGTGTGTGTGTGTGTGTGTGTGTGCGTGCGTGCGTGTGTGTGTGTGTGGGTGGGTGGATACCTGGGAAGATAACCGTGACATGCATGCTTAGGTAAGCATGCAGGGTGGGAGTTGAATGTCATTAAGTGTGTGTGTGTGTGTGTGTGTGTGTGTGTGTGTGTGTGTGTGTGTGTGTGTGTGTGTGTGTGTGTGTGTGTGTGTGTGTGTGTGTGTGTGGCGTCAGGTCACAATTCCTATCAGACATCATAAAAACACAGGGTGTTCACTAAAAACAATTCTGATTTCCCTCCTCTCACGTTAAGTGCTACACTACAACTATATTCGGTGAATGTCTGTTAAAAATGCGACAAACAAAAATGTAAAACAAAAAACATGCATTAAAACATTGTAAAAATATACAAAATACATTTTTAAAGAGTGAGAACTCAGTGATGTAAAGATGTCAGAATAAACCCACCAATTAGTGCTGTAAATAGATTCTTTAATAGTTTTACTTTTCAGAATAAAACTCTACAGTGTAATGTTCCTCTTTAGATTTGAAGATGTGACTTATTTTAATGTAAGAGGCTCCATGTTGTGTAAAAAATACCAAAGATTTGAGTGCTGTAGGACTCGAAAACTAAACATGTCTGACTGTTATTTTTGAAATTGTGGCATTTAAAGATATTTTATAATAACAAAGGATTAACTGACATAATACAATGTGAAGGACTCTGAAACAGTCCTCGGCTTTATGGGGAAACACCACAGCTCCAAGGCCTCGGATGCCTTGCTGGCCTACTTTCACATTAGCAACTCTCTTCTGTTTCCACTTGTCCAATCATCTGAGACCTTTTCTCAATTCAAATGACTTATAGTGGATTCTAGATATTAAAATGTGCAACAGAATTTCAATATTTAGCTTTAGATGACACCTTACTGGTGCAGGGATGCAGCTAAATCCTTGACAAAGTTTGTTGTTGGAAAAAAAGATTTGATAAGGGCAAACAAATTTAAAATTACACACAGGCAAACCCACACAACTGTAAAAACTGAATTTGATCAGATGAAAAAGTAATGACTTGAGCTTTGCTGTAATTTCCCTGGAGTCAGTTTGTTTTTGTTGAATGACTGAGTGATGAGTATTTCCGGAGAAGGCTGGGGTATTTTTCACAGCTCTGCCAAAGGGAGGCCTGTCACTTTTCGCTTTTTTCGCAACTATGGGGGAGAGAAAGGAATTTATTCAAATTAGATTTTTAGAAGAAGTGACAGCCCGACAAGGAGAAATCTGCCTAACTGTCTCCGGCCACCTACAGCTTTTAAAAACACACTGACATTGTTGAATCTTTGTTTGTCTCTGACCAAAAAGGCTTATATCTTTGATTTACAAGTTGGTGAGTGGGGAGTTTACGACATTCCCTTTCTTCTGTAATGTGATGTTGTCCTCTCTCCCAGCCTGCTGCTCTTCATCGAAGCCTCCACGCCCAGTAATGCCTCCTTTTATTCTGTGCATTAGGAAGAGAGCCTCGTCTCCATGACCATCGACCAATGAAACATTAGCTTGTGTGTAGAAAGTAATGACACTAATGCTCTACTAGAGGAGGAAGCTGAGCTCTTCACTACAACCCTGTTTTCACTCTGTCATACAGATCAGCTTCTTCAGATCCTGATAATGGACACTGTGCTCTGTAATGGTGGCAATACTTTGGAAAGTTTCTGATGATCATTTTTCTCTTTCCAGAAAGGTCAGGGAAATGGAGAACTACTTTGAAGTCCACAACTTTATGACATCAATAGTTTGGACTTGTTTGCTCCATTTGAAGTTGTTTACAATGATTAACTTGATCCAATTTAGGTCTTTTAAAGGCCTTTTCTATCTATTTGCACGAACATTATGGCTTCATGTAAATAATGGTATTTTACAGGTTTCTCCCCCACTGAGGTCAGGAGTCAGGTATAAAACAAATAACTTACTTTTTAAGCACTTTTCTGAATACTTTTCAGGTTTATTTAAGTGGCAACCCACAGTGACGTCACCCATTGGTTTGTGATCTGCTGCTTTGATGCCTATAGACTGGCATCTTGGTTTTTTTTTTTAGCCAGAAGTGACCATATTTGGACAAACAGGGGAGGAGTGAGGGATCAATCTGACTCGATCTGACTAAGAACCCAAGGACACTACGCCCCTCACGCCTTCACTGGAAACCTGACTGCACCGCAGCCCTATCAATAAAACAGACACGGCCCTAAACACACCTCTCTTTGTGGCCTGATATCTAATTAATGATGGTATTATTTTCAGAAGGACCCCCAGAACACTGATCAGAAGGCGCTTTTTGAATTGGACTTCATTGGAGAGATTTTTTTTTCTCCCGCCCCTACTGGCCCTCAGTGGTATTGCATGTAAAAGCCCTTCCACATTGCCTTAACTTTTCAAAACTTAAGTCAACGTCCATTTGTATTACTTTTACTGTAACTTTTTTTTGGTGTGGTCATCAGTTTCCTTCATTATGATAGCACTTTGCTCACAACGGTATTGATTTTAGTTTGATATATTACCAAAAAAAACCCATTGGACTTATTGTTGAGGCCTTTTCCCAAATATGAAAAAATGTGTTGCCATAAAAATAAGACCGCAGTTAAAATAAACCAACGTTTTCAGGTAAATAATAAGAAAATGCCTTTCTTACTTATCTTTCAAAAGTATTATCATATTAAGAAGTTGCTCTTAATTCACCAGGTAACTCCTTATGTAAGTAAAAATATTTATTCTTTGCACCCATGCGTCAAATTCATTTGGAGATGAAGCACTGCTGTGTCAGGGGGATTCTCTCAGCCTGATGCCTCCCCCTGACACCAACTTCACACAAAAGTGTACATAAACATGAAGGAAGTGTTGATGAATGTCTGTCTATGGAATTTCCCTCTGACATCCATATTTCCCTTGCAGAGCGACACTGACAGCACACACTGTGTCCTCGCCTGTCAGCGTGTCTGTGCGAGCTTTAATGATGAATAGCTCATTGATGTAGTTTGAGACTGTGACAAATAGGACATTGATCATCTGGTCTGAAACACGAGCGCTCGACAAACCAGCGGCTGTGTGACCTAATTGCCTCGCAGTCACTTCTGTTAAAGCCATGCGGTCATAGGGACAATTAAAGCAGACAGACACTTGAAAAGGACAAGGGGACGAGGGTGAAAGAACAGCCCTGTTATCTGCCTGTCATGTTGGACGAGGAAGAACAAAAGAAGAGAGAGAGAAAAAAAAAGCGAGTGATAGAACAAGAAATACTTCAGGGAAGGTTGAATCATGAGACTATTCATATTTGATGCCTCATTAGGTATGTTACAGCGTTCTATACAAGCGTGAAGTGTAAGTGAACGCAGCATGAAAAAAACGTGTGGATAATAAATACCTCAGCAATTACGACTTTGTATATATATTTTTACAATCAGTGGTGCAAGAATTTATTGTGTTTCACCACAAATTCCTCCGGACAGGAGGGATTGGGTTTGTAAGCAGTTCATCAAATTCAAGTATATTTTCAAATCTACTCATAAAATCTGAATCCTTTCAAATCCCATAGTGTACATTTATTATAGATAACCACAACTCCACAGATTCAGTTTAGATTTTTCATTGCCTTTTAGGTGACAAGCCAGGAATACTGCAGTTTATAAATTCTAGCTACTAAATGAAACAACCCTAATAATAATCATAATAAATGAATAAATAATAATTTAATAAAGCTCGCCCAATCAACAACCTGCTACAACCTGAAAACTGATTGATAGTGACACTGAAATAACAGCTGTAACATACTGACATTTAAATCACAAACTACTTTGTCCAAACGACAGACATCCTGATGATGATGTGATGATGCACAAAATATTGAATAGTTATGCGTATAAATGTTAACTGGGAGAGTACCCTGTATTCAACGTACCACAATCAGCTGATCATTTATTCAGAGAAGAGTCATTCCTTACAGGAAACACACATGAGTTTCCCATGTTTTCCACATAGGACACATGTGATCACATGTATGATACATGCAGTACATGCATAATATATGTTGCAACATATATTAACATGGGGGAAATATTTGGAAAGGTTTTCAGCAAATCGCAGGTCAACACTGCTTTAAAGAGAAGCCTGCAGGCATTACCTGTTATTTTCACAACACTCTTCAAATACCCAATAAGCTATATAAACCTGAGAATATGAGTTAATTCAGTATGATTCATGAAGGAACTATTACTTTGGTCCTGCTTTTCTCACCAATCATTCTCCAATGAGCTATGGCCAACAGATGGAAAGAGGTAAAGTGATAGCAAAAGATCAACCGCCCGGTTTCAAGCAGAATCTGGAAATACAAGACGCTTAGATGGAAGAGAAGGACGCAGAGACTCTGAGAGGATGGCAGCTGCATGACTTCTTTGAAAAACTTGAAAAAGACAAGAGGACAGGGGATAAGAAGCGCTCTGCACACTGTATCACGGAGGCTGATAAAAGAGGAGAGGGTTAGAGCGAGGGAAAGGAAACCATGAGATGATGAAAAATAGCAGTCATCTTTTTTTCCTGGGCGACACAGTGTTGCAGTGGTTTTCACTGTCGTCTCACAAAGGTTCTGGATTTGATTCTGGGCCTTTCTGTGTGGAGTTTTTATGTTCTCCCTGTGCCTGCGTGGGTTTTCTCCGGATACTCCGGCTTCCTCCCACCATCCAAAAAACATAATGGATGGATCTGTTTTCCTTGGAAGTATACGTTTTAGGATTTAGCCTTTCATCCAAAACAATTATAGCTCCAAAAAGATTCAGGAATTAACAAAAGATCACTCTCACAGTGACTCCCACACACTTCTATCCTCAACCCTAAAAGGACCATGAATATACCGGGACTTCATGTGAAAGCGGATGGGGAGGAACGATGAGAGCAGACAAGAGATTGCAGAGGTGATAAGGAAATAGCAAACCTTTTAAATGAGCAGGACCAGGAAGTGGCAGAAGGAGACGTCACATTTTCCTCTTGCCAACAGGTGGTTAGAGAAGTACGGCAGAGAGAATGTGAAAGACAGAAAATGAGATAAAACGTGAGGAAGTAAGAGAGTGATAAGAGGAAAAAAGAGGGATATTGGGGAGGCAGACACTGCTGGAAGATTAACTGGGTTTTTTTTAAGACACAATTCAGACAGAAACTAACCTTAGGCAAATGTAGAAATTGAGACGATAAGTTTAATTACTGTGTTGTGGAGATAAGAAAATCCTTGCAGGTTGCTGTTTGCAGTAAAACTGAAATAAAAGTTTTAGGAAGTTATGTTACAACCTGGGTTACACTCACCCCTCTAAACTGCATGGAAACTAAAGATTTGATGTAATTTTCTTTTTCTTAATATTGATTTAATAAAATTGCTGTCCAAAAAAAAAAATTGTGATTCAGTAATTGTCATCAAAGTCAAGTATCAAAACGTATTGAATGAGACCCAGCAGGAGTGATAAATTGCTGCCATCTTGAATGCCCATGGACAATTAACATATAGAACATGTGCTCAGAATTTCACCTCCACATCTTTGAATTGCACCATCAGTGGTTTAATTGGACCCCCACAGTTGTAAAGTACTACACACCAGGGGATGTTGCTGTCTGTTACCTGTAGTGTTGCAGCAAAAACCTCCACCTGTTTTCCCCCCCCCAACTATAAAAACTAGCTTCTCACCTTAAAAAGTAGACGCTCTGAAACAGTACTCTAAGTACAAATTGTAGTAGGTTGTAGTAATTTTACAGAGTACATGTGCGGTGCAGTAACTGGAGGCTCCTCTGAGCGTAGTCAACTAGCTAGTATCTATCAATAGCATGTGAGGTGTTTAGGGAACGTCGGTAAATTGTAGCTACAACAAATAACCTGGGTTACACTATCCCTCTCTAATCTGCATGAAAACCACAGATTTGTACGTGATGTCATTTTCTTTTTCTCAAAATAAATTTGATATAATTGTTATAAAAAATATATATAGTTCAGGAATTTTGATTTTAAGTGTTTTGGTTGAGCATGGGCCCACATCCTGCTGCTGATTGTAGCCTGTTCTTAACCAAAGGCTTTCATGAAGCAGACATTGTGAGGAGCGACCACGAGACCTCACAAATACATTACTTTCCCTCTATCACTGCTACATATCCTTACACAGTGACCTTTGTGTCCCTCACACTTTTATCTCTGCTCACTCTTCTGCCATTCCCTTTACCTGGCGCCGCGCTAGTGGCAGCCTGCTGCAGCAGCTCCCCCCTGAGAGCCCCCCTGCTGTAGTGAAGAAATTTCCCCTCGGGGATTAATAAAGTGTATAAAATCAAAAAAATCAAATCAAAAACCGACCATCTGTTGTTCTGTGCACCGTACAAAGAAAGAAGGAAAGAGAGAAAGAAAGAGAGAAAGAGAAGAATAACTGAAACTGCTTCTTTTGGCTGCCAAAACAGGTATCTGCAAACTGCAACTGCAGGAAACACATCTGACACCCCGCCCTTTGCTCTACGTTTTCTGTTATGACTATGTCTCTCTGGCAATACTGCTGATTTTGTACTGAGTTTTTTTTCATGGTCTTTTGACAAATTAAGCCGAAACGAAGTGTACAAAATATCAAAGTACTTATATTGAGAAAAAGTGACAGACAAAGACAAAAATTGGATTGAAAAAAGGAGTGTTTTTTTTTTAGTGTTAGTATGATTCCCAGCAACCAGCCAGTCTCAGTGTGCGACTAATAGGTTCCATATCCTGGTGTGAACAGTGATATCCGTCTCCATCTGTATGACCACCTGCTGCTCTGCTAATTCAGAGGTGTGAACAGCCTGACCTTGGCACTGTGTGTGTGGCAAACTGAAAAAAAACATGCATTCTGATTTACACGCATAAAATAATTCCAACAATGGATTATTGTTCCTCTCAGTCTGTCATCTTCAATACTCATTTGTAGCTAAAACGATCTAAATGTGTGCTTTCTATCTGTGTGGCCGTTTTTGCGGTAGCTGCAGTTGGGTGTGCGTATATCAGGAGGTCTGGGTGGGGTTTCCCTCTGAGCACCTCGGTGCACGTTCAGCCACCACACACTAAACTGAACTCGCTGACTGCGATGGAAAATGAAGTGTACGAGATAGACGGAGAGAGAAAAAGGGTTGAATGACTGCAGGTGTGCGGTTGTAATAGTAGCTGAGGAGGAAAAGTCTGGTGAAAAGTTGTTTTTACACAGAACCAATTACACAAAAATGTACTACAGGAATGGTGTTTATTAACATCCAGCAGGAGTTCACTTATCACTGGATTTTCAAGAATTTCAAAATCACCGTAAGGAAAATAAAACCAGACAGGGTTTCCTTGCTGAGGTGCTCGAGCAGGATGGTAACAAAAGAGAGAATTTTATACTAAACTAAGCATTCTGTAGCTCAATTAAAAGCAGCGGGTCTGAACAGCAAAGCCTACACGGAAATGACATAAAGTGCTTTACCGAGGAGGGCAGCTGAGGACTCGTCCATATATGGTCACTTCTGGCTCCAAAAAAACAAGATGGCGAAGGCTGAAATGCTAAACTTGAGGCTTCAAAACGGCAGCTCACAAACCAATCGGTGATGTCACGGTAGGTTGCAGCTACACAACCTTCAATAGCTATGCGGTAGAGCGGAGGACTGTAGTGTTTGACACCAGACAGCCTTCGGTCGGCTCGATGGACAGGTTTTTAGGAGCTGGCTGCTGATTAGAACTCAGCTCGAAGTGTGTACAGACAGAGAAAAGTTTACAGTATATTGCATTTGGTTTGAAATACACTCGCTAATAACAGCAAGTGAAATATGCCTTACTTTATTAACAAGGGGTTGTAAACTAGTTTAGTCGTGTTGTGGGTGTCTAACTTGACTACACTCACAAGGAGTGAGTGTAACTTCAGACACGTTCCAGTTGAAATTTCCGACTAGAAATTCGGACCTCCCAGTTGAAAGGGGAGGTCCGATCGTGTCGCCCTGACTGTGCTGCATCATAGGGACGATATTGGCCAGATGAAGAACCGTGCTTGTTGTTATCCAGAGACAGAGCTTTGGATTCTGCTCAAACAGTTCAGTTTTTGTCGAAAGGGACCAGAAAGTCTTTTTTTCGTCGTTCCTTAAGTGGCTGTGGATGAGAAGACTGACACCGGTCTAATATCTGTCCAGAAATACCAGCTTATCAGCATGAAGACAGCAGACAGGAGGAAACAGATATCCTGGCTCTGCGTGAAGGCAACAAAATCCGGCTACTGGCAGCTTTAAGACTGACTCCTAGCTCTTAAATGAGGTCAGGGTGCAGGGACACTACCCTGCACTGTCCAGATGACAACAGTTAATACAGCCACATTTCCACGCATTCATTCTGCCAAGGCATTGTTAAAATAAAACGCTCAATGCTTTCTGCTCTGTACGTCCACACTACTTGTGGAGAGGAGGACCGACTGCGAGGAGCCTCAGGGGATAGATGAAGTTTCACATTATTATTGTAATGTAATACAATAAATATGACTCGCTGTGAGGCCTCAGGATGAAGACTTGGTTTAGCCCTTTTTTTTTTGGGTATAATTCTTGGCTGTGGGCCAGTGGATTAGAATCCTCCTCTCAAGGGACAAAAATGTTCACAGTCATTATTCTTGCGACTCAAACTGGATTTGCGGGATGTGTGCTGATCCAAGTGCAACTGTGTGGGGTGTGGAAATGGCTTAAGTGTTCTGGAGGAGGCAAATAAGGAGAAGGAGAACACTTCTACACAAAAAGAGCATTACTGATTCAAGGTGGCAGTGACACAGATAACAAGGCAAACAGCACATACTCCAGGCAGTGCAACAGTTAATATGATTACACAATACAGAACACCCACAATTTTGGCAACGTGTATATATTCAGTTGCGACCTGTATGCGTATTGTTAAGTCATAATTACTGAATTAAATTTTGTAGTATTAATGTGCTAAAAAGACCGACTTGGGCGCCTTAACTTCATTTCATACATAAAGTGCAAATTTAAACGATTTTTAAAGGCAAACTGATCCAAATTCTCTTGCAGCCCAACTCTCACAGGGATATGCTGCTATAAAAGTTGCAGTCTGCTGAATGGAGTTTAGTCTTAATCTAAGCGGACGCACTTTTAAAAAAAAAAAAAAAAAAAAAATCACACTTGGTTTAGGCAGAGGGGAACAATAAATCTCAGTTAATACATCATAAATCTATGGTAATACAAGAGGGATAACGCGAGAAGAAGATAAAAGGATGGAGGAGATGGGATACTACACAGACAGTCTGAGGAAGGAGAGAGAGAGAGAGAGAGAGAAAAAACATGGCAGAGATTTTCTTTTTCTTTCTCCCCCTAAAAAGATACATCGGAAAAGAGGAAAAGGGGAGGCAGCGGAGGAGGAGAGAGTAATTAGGTAGCTGGAGAGAGAAGAGAAGGAAAGAGGAAAAAGTCCTGTCATCTCGCTGTTATGCTTTGATGGAGCAAGGCAGATCCGGCGGCGCGGGGGTATGATTAAAAGAAAAGTGAAAATTAAAAAGGAAAATTACATACGGAAGGACCACACACACACACACACACACACACACACACACACACACACACACACACACACACACACACACACACACACACACACACACACACACACACACACACACACACACACACGTTAAGTGGAGAGAAGGTGCCAAGAGAGATAGTCATGAGTCACTCATCTGTTGACATAAATGTACTCAGGCAGATAGGACACATTGCAAAAGTGCACGATGGTTCATAAGTAAACAAAAATAAAAGCAAGAGCGTAAACTGCAAAAACAGAGACACACACAGAATTACACAATCACACACACTGTACTCTGTTATTTCAGTCCTAACCACGACAACTGCCATGTGTCCCTTGTAAAAGCTACTTATCTCTTGTACAAACTGGACAGACAGACAGCAGAAGAAAACAAAAAATCTGGAGGGGAAAACAGCGAGCGAGCGCTGCGGTTTGAGAAGAAAAGGAAGCGAGTGAGACGTGGAGAGGAAAGAGAGGGATTAAGGAGATATAATGGGCTGTAATCCTTTTCTATTGAGAGACGGATGCTGCAATCGCTGATGGGGTGTCAGTTGAAGAGAGCCATTTGTCCAAGATATGAGTCTGCTTTTAGACTCCTGCTACCTTTAGCTGCGAGGCAGAGCAAAAAGCACAACTCTCTTTTTATCAAAGATTTATGAAGCCTTTCAATTTAGAAATAATGTTGATTGCTGTTGTCAATCATACACAAACATGAGTCGTATCTTATAAGTGCCTTTAAATATAGAATTAGAGTAATTCTCACAAGCTGTAACAAACTCTTTTAGATATTTTCCTCATTATCAGTCACACTCCCACACTGCAGATGTGGCGAACTGTCAAGGTGAAGCGTTTCTCCTGCCATATCACATTAAAGGCTTTCTATCAGTTCGAGACTCAAGAGTGCAAACAAGAGGAGAAAAATGTGTGATTATTGTAAAAACAGTTTTACTTTTTGTTCACTAAGCAAAGTTTCACTCCAGACTTTTCCTTCATTGAAATGAAACTATTCCCACAGATGATGACTTTGGGCTATTCTGGTAAGTTTATTAACTCTGCAACATTAACTTCACTCATTTACAACGGTGAAGCAACATTTACTTCTAGATTATCTCTCAGTAAATCTAAACAGATCCTATTTCAATCATGGATAACAACTGATTATTAATTTGTGAGCTAACCAACACAGAAACAGTTTCCTCTGTCCATAATATCTCTTGTTCAGAGCTGCTTTACCGGTCATACAACCATGAATAAGAAGCACCTGTCATTCACTAACATTGTGTTTCTCAGTAACATCTTCCACTACGGGGGGGTCTTGAAAGAAACGGATACATGAACAACAATCATCTACAAACTACAAAGAGAATTAAACAACATGTGGCAACGAAACATTTGGAACAAACCACAAATATTCAGGCGTCAGCCCAACGTTTATAAAAAGGAAAGCAGCATTATCAGGTCATGTTAATGTTACTTTCAGTCAAATATCTGTCATACTGCTGTCAGAGGGAATGGTCCATCTAATCCTTCTCTAAATCTTCCCGAAATAAATATCGCCTTTATTCACGTTAACCCGGACGTGAAACAGTATTTTAGGAAACAAGAAAGTGAATCATCTTCTAAATGAGTCTGCGGCTGTTTCTTCTGTGAATAGAACAAGTAGCTGTGTTGATGCTGCTGATGCTGCTGATGCTCGGTGAGCAGCAGCGACAGTTCTGGAGTTTGGAAATGATAATGTATACTGGATTTACAGAGCAGGGTCTGTCTGTTGTATCACTGCAGAGCAGAGGGACGTGGACACTGTGTGGGTGTCAACGAGTAAACAATGCTCTTTCAAATGCAGCACATGTTTGCATGCGGAAAGAATTACATCCGGGCCTGTCTGCCAACAACTCCACGAAGTAAGAAATATCTCTCTAATTTCAGGGAGGCTTTTGTCATTTCAAATTAAGACATAAAATCATGAAAGACAAATGTTAGATTTATTGAAAGTGGGTTTAACGACCACAGTGTGTTCTGTCACGGCTTATATTTGTGATGAGTTGGTGTGACAGTTAGGAGGGGGTCCTCTCTCCTCTTCACGGCCGTGGAATGCCTCGGCCCATTTCGGTGCCAGTGTTCACACTCAAAAGCAGCCACACAGCCTGCATGAGACACAAGAGGTGTCACGCCTCGCTGCTGCGGCGCATCATCCAGAGTCTCGGCGCCTTGCCCCCCCCCCCCCCCCCCTCCCACACAGGCGAGTCGCAGCAGTACAGCGGGGTGACGTCCCTTAAGGGGTCAGAGGCCTGAAAAAGTCTGAGAACACCTGATGTATGATGACATTATGACTACACTTGCAGACTTTTAGCAACTATTATACTGTTATAACCAATAAAACACAAACAGGTTTGAGCCTGTTACATATGCACATTCACATGCTGAACATGAATTCATTACTTCTACATTTTTCAGTCCTGTTAACCTTTGTAAATGGAGTACAGGTCAGGACGCTTGCAACATAAAAATCTTGTGTCATTATTAGAAACCATCTCAGCAGATAGCTGGAGGGGATGTAGCTCAGCGGTAGAGCGCATGCTTCGCATGTATGAGGTCCTGGGATCGATCCCCAGCATCTCCACCTTTAACTGCAATCTCAAGCTTCTTTAGCATTTGGCTAAGTATGATAATGGTTTGCATTGCAGACACATATAGGATACGATAACGTGTCAGGTTCACACTCACTGGAGCATATTTGAACATCTCTGGGAAGAGCACACTCTCCAGGGAGCTTGGGCATGTGAGGAAATACTGTTTACCACAAAGCTATAGCAATAAAGGAAGTTATTGAAGTGTGGATGGATGGATGGAGGAAAGATCAATGATGGGATAATACAGAGCCTCCACAATCTATAAAAAAAAACACTGTGGATGGTGTTTAAAGAGAATAAAAGCTGTCACTGGGAACCTGGATTTAGGGGCTAAATATACGCGGATGAAATGGTTGTTTTGTCACTTTGAGAAGCATTTTGCGAACTTGGTATTTAAAATGGAATAAATGCCTCCACAAATCCGAAGACTGATGTGAAAGAGACTTCAACTGTTTGAATGAATGAGTCTTTGTCAAAATATGATGGTGAGGAAACAGATTGTGTCAGCCGTTTGAACAGGATTTACAGGGAGCCTTGAGAAGGATGCTTCACATGGATTTTCATAATACTGCACATTACTATGAGGCAAATTCTGGCTGAATGAAAAGGGTCAAAAACACATACACAAGCCCATTTATCTGCATGGTGATTTACATAATATGTGGAAAACCACACAAAATGCACACAAAAGAGGTACATAAGTACACATACTGAACAGATACACAATATCTCAAAGTTTTACATTGCTATAGAGCAACTACTTTTAAGGTGAGAAGCTAGTTTTCATAGTTACTGTGCTGCAATTGCAGGTAACACACTGCTACAGCAGCAACATCCCCTGGTGTGTGGTAACTTCCAACTGCGGGGGTCTGAATCAAAAACACGCAGGTGAGGCGTTATTGTTCAAAAGTTTCAGCTTCACACTTTTCTCTAAAAGCGTGCTGTCTCTCATTGCTGCCAACTTGGAAGCGATTGGTGTGGCTCAGTAGCAAACAAAGACAAGTGTGTACAAAACAACGGGGAAATCGCTGCATTCGTGAGTATCGCTGTTGAAGTCTTCCATCTGAAAGACTGAAAAATAGCCGACTTGACTTTTACACTGTTGGAAACTGAAGACTAACAGAAGCAACACTGCAGCTGCAGCCAGTGGGGATGTAGCTCAGCGGTAGAGCGCATGCTTCGCATGTATGAGGTCCTGGGATCAATCCCCAGCATCTCCACCTTTAATTACCCGTCTTTAACATTTAATGGCGGATGAGGTAATTCAAGTTTACGTAAGAGTCTCACAGGTCTACCAGACGGCACGAGGGGACGTAGCAGTGCATGTACGAGGTCCTGGGATCAGTATGTGGCTTCTCATCTCCTTGTAATCGTTTGGTAAAAACAGGCTATCGTCAGCGCAAGGGTGTGTGTCGATGCAGAACCACAACACTTCAAAATCAGGCACTGGCAAAAATAGTGACTGAGCACACTGAATGGCAGCAAAGAGTTTTAATACCAGAACTTAGCACAGGTCCCCACTAAATTATTTGATAATGGAACTTCAACTTCAACAGAAACTCTTCTGTAATCTACCGCAGCTCATACAGCATCAAGAGACAAGAGACAGATCTAAAAAGTTTCTTCTGAGAAATACTCAGGAACGGGAGACTAACATCAGCAGATGAACTTTTCTGAATCATTGCCTGAGACAGTTACTTCTATCAATAATAAAATACCAAATGATGACATTTTGTGTGTGTGTGTGTGTGTGTGTCACAATCCATTACAGGAGTATAAAAGGATGTGACATGAAGTGTCAGCGGTTTATGGAGCTACCTGAAGATACTTCTGATGGCAATAAATGTTCCCGTCAACGAAAGTACAAATGGTTTTGTCAGGTCTGGATACGAGTTTTTCAAAGAAAAAAACCTGTCAGTAAAAATGTCTTAATTCTGAGTGAAGTCATTCATATGCAAACTCCCACTGAGATTCACTGACATTTACACCATTTAGAGACTCTGCTGGTTTCAGCTCGGCTACGTTCTCTTAGTAACAGCGTGTTTCTGCTTCACCAGAGACTCAAAGTCGTCTCATGACAAACCTACGTCACACAACAGAGTGTCAACAAGGAGCAGCACAGAACTAAGACTGCTGCGGGATGCAGACTGCAGTAGATGGTGTTTCCATTTGTATCGACATGCAGAAAACACACAGTAAAGCACGTGGATACAGACGTGTAACGATGCGTATAGATTGTTTACATGCGTACCGCACAGCGAGCGTATTGTTAGATAGTGTAAATATAGGAACACCAGCTTACGTCAAACTGATATCTAGACATCACAAGGAGAAGACCAGAAAATAGCACATACAGCAGGCTGAACAAAATGAACCATACATGACATGATCGACAACAACAAACGCACACGTACTATATGATACCCAATCTGTCCCTACTGATGAAGACATCACCAAAACCTCTTTATTTTCACGGTGCAGCTAATCTCAAATGGATTTGTTATCTCCTGAAATGATGATAAGGATTTCAGTCTTTTTTTCTTTTTTTTTTAAAAGAGAATACATCAGCTTATGCAACTCCTCAAATAAAAGATTCTAAAATAGTTTTAACAGTTTTAACATCATTTGTACATTTTTCGGCTAAATATGATCAGTTAACGCTCCTCCTTCACAGCTGAAGCTAATACTGTCTTTTATGCTGTATTTCCATTGCGACACACGCACACACAATACGCAATCTGCATCTTTTCAATGTGATTATGTGCCTCACTGACTCCACCTTCATGTCTTGTACATCAGTTTAAACAGCTGAACTTCTCTCAACCTTAAACTGTACAATATGCCCTTAAAAAGCCACAAAGCTCTTTCTCTGCTGACTAATGCAAACAATGCCCGATCCTTGAAAATGGATTCACTCTTAATACAAGATAAACAATAGGACTGGGAGATATCACCTAAAATCAATCTCATGACTGATTGTCTCATTTACCTTGAAAGCGATTCATTTATCAATTCTTTAGACACAAGCTTTGTGTTTGCAGTAAATCTTTTTAATTAGTTTCATCATTTATTTAGATCCTAAGTAACAGTTATTTAACTTTCAATGGTAAGAAAACTTTTCTTTTAGTAAAGATTTTGATTGTTTTAGTTCTTTTAATGGTAAAATCATCCAGTCTTCTACCGTCTTAAATGGATCGACCAGTGTATAAGTATCCCTGCAAGTGACTTTTTTGGTCATATTTACTGATGTAGAATTGTAGATTAAGTATTTGCTGAAATAAAACTAAAACTTATAGTCGTTCTTTATTAAGATATATGCTTTTATTCTTGTTCCCTCAGCTGAATGTTTGAGCTTCACTCTGCAGAATCATGTCTGTGCAGAGTTTAAAACTAGAAAGCTGTTTTCACATTCATCGGCTGAAGATTAAAGTTTCTCTGGCAACTGAAAATCGGACTTTAAGGGGCGGGTCTACTAGCAGGATTTGTGACATCACAAACAGTTTGGAGGCCAATCGTGGTTCAATTCACCTTACAGAAGTATAATATAGAAGCTTGACACATCTGAGGATGGACTTTACAGTGAAGCAGGAGACCTCTTTTGAAATGAAATAAATTTGCATATTCATAGACTCTGGAACTTTTAATGAGAGAAGAAGATGTCATTTTTGGGAGTCTTACAAGACAATGTTTTGTGAAAACCCACATCAGAAGTAAACTATTATTTAAAATAGAGTATTTTATATGCATCTGAAAACATGTCTGTAGGGGATCTTCAAGGATTGTTTCACAGCCCTAATAAACTCTCAAGGAGTGCTCTTATCATTTATAAAATAACAATAATAAATATTCGAATGTCATCAATTACGAATGATGACACCTAACCCGAGGCTTATAGAACATATAGCTCAGTGGTAGAGTTCATGTTTTGCCTGTACGAGACCTTGGCTTCACTCTCCAGTGTCTCTATTTCGTGGCTCCGATCAGTACAAAGTTTTCACAGCTGCTGAGACCAATCTGAATAGAAGACAACATATTCCTGGATACAATGGGGATTGCCAATCAAAGCACTTTCAAATATAATAATGGTGCTCTGGACCTAATTATGAAGTCAGAGCGAGAGGGAGACGGCTCAGGTGACAAAGGCCCAGGTGTTCATGGGAGGCAGTCAGACGAGAGTAAATCACTGTCGCTGCTCCAGAAGGTGTTTGTGTGCCAGCATGTCTGTCTGTCACAGCGAGTGTCCTCCAGCGCGGACGATGACTTTGCATCTTACTCCCAAAACAGATGCTGCTTTTGTTTTGTTTTAGAACTCCTGATTCTATCTTGACCAAATCAATGCTCTTGAGGGGAAGCTGCACTGCAGCGTGATGAGTGTTTGGAAAATAACACCAAATGTTAAAGCTTGAATGGAAACTGTTGAATGGCAACAGATTGAACACTCTCTTCGTAATGAATTCACAGCGGCAGCAGATGGAGGGACTTGGAGAGCTGGAGAAGGGCTCATATTTCTCTCGTCTGGAGGGAATAAAGGAGCAAACTGCTAAGGCTGGCAGCAGTGATCTTTGGCATGCAAATCTTATGACGAATCCAATTCATCCATGGTATTATCTGTTCTTAACTTTCAGATAGCACATTGCCATGGTCTGTGATTTTTCTGTCACAGACTGTGTAATTGTTAGTATTTCAAAAATGTCAAGGGCATGTACAGTCATTAGCTTTCATTAACAAACTGTCATGCATTTGTTTGGAAATGGCTTCCCCATTCTCCTCCACGACAACCAGCCCAGCAGCTACTTCTCGCCGTGACGTAACCGTCGCTTAGTACGGGGTATGAGGAAGGGGAAATGAATTTTGATGATTCTTATGACTCATGAATTAATGACGTTTCAAATATCTCTTCACCAACTTCCTGAACGATGAGAGGAACAGACTCGTGCGGGAAAAAAAGGAGCAGAAAAATAAAACGTTCTTGGTGATTAATGTCATTTAGTGATTTGTCCTGATTGGAGTCTCTTCTTGAAGTCACAACGTCATGTGTGTATCCAACATGCCTTCGGTCAATCAGTGTCATTCATAGATCTGCTGTTGAACAGAGGTCAAATATGCATGAGGTGATGAAGCTACAGAGAATACTTAACATCGATGAGGTGTTGGGTTGAGCTCCCCGTGTCTTTAAGCATTGTGGGTCAGCTTGTCCAATATTGCACTAATGTATAACAGCTTTCAGAGGTTAAACTCAGATGAACCACAAAGTTACATGGAATAATTATCAAGTAAGAGTTAGATCTTAGTGTCACCTATTTTGCTTCCTGGACATTTTGTATCTTCGTAAATATGGTTAAAGACTTATGTGGGAGGAAACTTTCTCTAAATAGATGTTATGCTTCTCTTCTTGGTTTGGAGGAGACCAATTGTCACACACTCTCAACCAGAAGTCTTCTCGGGTTGATGCCAGCACTGCAGTCAGCCTCCGGCGATGTCGCCCTCATGTTCTTGGCCTCAATCAGGCAAAGGGCCAGAGGGTGTCTGCTCACCAGCTAATGCTGTTATCAACACCTGTCTGTCACGGTTCCTGTGTGGTCTTCTTTTCTGCCTGTCTAATCCTCTCTTTATTTTTGTATTCTGTCCTTTGTCAGCCATTCTTAGTTTTATCTTTTTATCATTCTCTCTACTTCTTTGCTCAAAAACTGTGCTTCTCTTTCTCAAAAGACAAGCACTCTTTCCTCCTTTTACTCTCTTTTTTCACATCTCTTTTATTCTCGTATTGTTATCGAGTTGTAGAAACTTTTAAAAGGGATTTTTTTTTTTAATAAAATGACAAATGTATTATTTGCATCAACAAGACATGATAAAGAAGAGACTTCTCTACTGAGAAAACCTCCTCTGTCAAACCTACAAAATATGTATTCCCCATTGGCACAATCCCAAACAAACTTGTTCTGAGTGATCGGTGTCGCTTCCCCTTTTCGCCCGTTTGAATCTGATCTATGCTCGCGGCATAGTTCCATTAGAAGGGTTAAACAATGTTAGCAGGCCAAAATGCAAACCTAAGATAGTGGATATGGTAAACCATACACCTGCTTAAAATGAGTAGGTTAGCAATGTCAGTCTCATGGACCTGCAACCCCTTTTTACCTCATTCCCTTTACTTTGATCAAACTCTGACCTCAGTTTCAACACAAATAATAAATGAGATGCTCTTCTGTGCTGTCTTGTGGAGCAGAAACTGCATCTCCAATGACAAAAAAAAGGCAGCGCTTGACAGGACAGACAACAATCTGTCTGACCTTTAATGCATAGTGTTTTTAACAGTGAAAAACAGAAGTTATAACTACTAAGTTTTGCAGAAAATGTAAATTTGAATGTCAAGATTATGAAAATAATCCTCCTGAGAAAAATCTAAATGAGGCTATTTTTGAGAATAGTTGCTACTCCTGATAATTACCTTCACGTTGGAATGTAAACTGGAGGACATTAGACCAATACTTATGCATAATATATCAAACTTTCAACTGGCATCACAAAACAGTGCATCAGCCAAAGATTTGATTTGTTTCATTTGAATACCACTTTTGTAGCCAAAAGGAAAAATGCAATTATATTTTTCGCTCGTCAATCTCAACCATAGAAATATATAGTTTCTGTCTCTGACTTTCCCTGAGGAGCTGCTTCGTGCAGTGTGGGACAGCTTGTTGACTCTACTTCAGTCAACAACAGCAGTTTGGCTGTGAAGAGGAAAACCAAAACCACTGGTGCCATAATCATCCCTGTCTCACTCTGCTCCTGTCGCTCTGTGACCCATTTCTGTTTCTTCTCCCTGGTGCTCGTCTGTACAATTACAGAACAGACTGAGGGTTAAGGGATATAGTGGCAGAGTTTCAACAAAAACAGGATGCTTATCAAGGCGTGGACTTTCAGACACTCACACATATTTGCACTTTTATACTTGGGAGAACGATTACTGACATAAAGCATTTCCTGGTCTCTAACATTAATCAGTACAACTGTATTCATAACCTCAAGCCTTCCCCTAACTTTAACCTCTATATGCCTCCAACCTCGACCAGAAACTCAAGTCCCAACCCTTAAAAAGTACTGAATAAAAGGGAGAACCATCAAACATGTCCACACTGTCCAATATCTTCAATCTCATATCTTCATTAAGATAGATGCACATGAGTAAACACACACACGGCTGATCTCACAGTTGTGCAGACAAAATGAAATATGCGGCATCTCAATAACACAAACATGTTGGCATGCACACAAAACACACACAGCCAAAATAAATAGTCTGGTGTTAAGTAACACACCCAGATTCAGGAGTGTTCCCAGAATCAACATTGCTTCCGAATATTTGACTGAATCAGGATCGGAGAACTCGTCACACTTTACTGTTCACAACCAGAAGTGGATAAATGACAAAGGATATCAAATAATACAAATTTGATTAAACATTAAAACAGAAGTTTCTCCCTGCACGCTGACCTTTTGAGCAGCTCCACAACACAGTGAACACCCCGTCATACTTCCACTAGGATGGTGGGTAGTGCATCCAATAAGACTGAGTAGAATTCATACAGGCTAGACAGTTAAACTTCTTATCTTTGATTTAAGTCCGCTTCAGTTTGCAGCCAGATGAACTCTGAGGTCACTGCAGCTCTTGGATGCAGCTCTGACCCTGTTCTCTTGTCTATGCTGGTGGATTCTTACAGAATTTTATCCAAAATGTTTGTGGTTTATATTGGGAGTAATATCACAGACTGAAGTATCATACCAAGTACATCCAGGACAAGTTATTTTTTTTATTTTTTTTATTTTTTTTTAAGACATTGTGATCTTTTAGGTCTGATTGCTTGAAAATTCCACAATGTATTGCATAAGCCAGTTGGTATATGCATATGCAAGAGTAAGAATAAAATGTATGTGTAAAATGTGTACTGTATAACGCTGTTATTATTCCAAGTCTAGGAGCTAAAACAGTTTGTATTTATGTTTTTTCAGACAGTGATGTTACTCGGTGGTCATAAACGCGCCGATCCTAACTGTAAAACCAACACAGCGGAAAAATTCTACACTGCGAGCCACCCAAACACTAGTGGAAGCAACAACAGTGTGTGTGGCGATGTTATGGTAGCAACAATCACTGTGGAAAGAACCATCTCTAAAAAAACAGTTTTATGTGGGACATCGGCGGTCTGGTTCCACCACTGGTATTGGCATAATTACGAGGCTGAAGGTCGTAGTAACAACGAGCTTGAATGACTATCACACTTCAAACACTCTATAAAGGCTTCTGAGGAAAACAACCCAGAGGAGGAACCCAGTGATGTATTCCCTGTGGCATCGTAGCAGCTAAAAGGGTGTAGGCCTCATCAAACTCCCATCATCAAGCTGTGGTAACGACAAAACCACATCTCCAAGGCTTCATTCCAAACATTTCTCTGTTGAACAGCATTGTTTTTGTTTTTTTTTATTAGATACCGATGAGACACAGGAACAAGAATCTCTTACATTGGTCATCGAGTAGAATAAATACAAAAGAATTTGGACTTGAGAGATTTTTGGAGATTTTCTCCTGGATGCTTTCATACAGTCACTAACTGCACACGCAACATGATCACCGGCCTTGCCCCCTGCATAGGACTGGACACTGACTTTACTACTTTTACGGTAGCGATTGATTTGCTTCGCTACTATCTATTATCAAAAATGCCTTGTAATTCTGCGCAAACATTTTAATACCAAGGCTTAATCCACACGAACAGGTTTCCATTTTAAAATGCATAACTTGCTACGTTTACACGGGAGAAAATCTCATCAGCATCCGCTACCGTTTGCCCGACTAAAGTTCCTGCATTAGTGTTAATACAAATTTGACATTCCCTGTATCCATTTCAAATTAAAAGCTTTCTAGTTTTTCAGTTGACAGAAACAACATTTGCAGGAACGTGTTGTGACAGAAATTGTAAAATACTACTTTAGATATGTCATCCAGAGCAACCATTGAAAATAGCATTAATAAATGATGGAAATATACATTATTGACTACTGTATGGAAACTTGTCACCATGGAAACAGTGGTTACATAACCTTAGAAATGAAGCAACAACTTAACTGTGCGCATGTGTCACAGCTGCACTCCGGTTCTTAAACAAATAGCACTACAGCCCTGATTGTAGCTACGGAAAACAACAGTTACACTTTCCCCCTCTAAACTTCAAGAAAAATAAAAATTGGTACTAAAATGTGTGATGTAATTTTCTTTTTGTGAAAATGGATTTTATAAAATTGTTACTTGAACTGGTATCAAAATCCAAGTATCGCGACCTGTTTTGAAAATAGAATTTCACCAGGACGAAGTAGCTCCTTATAAAATAACCAACATGGACTCCAAGGGGAGCAACAGCAAGCTTTACTGGAGAGAACTGGGGCAAAGCAATGACATTCCTCTTTAGATGTTATATAAAACAGCAGAGACGCGATGAAGACAACAAGTTTGCAGGCAGGATTACATAACTGATAGAATTGTGTTAGGTGAGATAAAACTCACAACATCATTAGTTTTTCGAGCCCAACATTACACAAACTTCAGAGAAAACAAAGCTACAATCAGTTCAGTCACTGATTCAGATAACTATTTATCACCATGGAATAAATATTTCAGATGGCACATTAATATTTTTACAAGAAAGGCTTCTCTCTTAAAATTGCTCTCATTATTTTCTCCTCTTTGGGCATTTCGTCCTCACTTTCTACATCTCTCATTTTCCTCCTCTTCATTCCAATCCAAACTTCACTGCACTTTTATTCAGAACACTTCACTTGAACCTTCATGTAATGAGAAAAATGATTAAGAAATTTGTCTCAGAGAGGATTGCCAAATGTTGGGATTGTTGCAGAGTTCTATAAATTGTAACGTCTGTCTTGAGCGTTGAGTGAGGAAATGCTACAAAACTGTAAAACTACAGTGTTATAAATGGGTCAGTGCTGCACAACTCAACAGAAGATGATAAAGAAAGGGGGAAAGTATTTGGAACGCGTGGGGGAGTAAAAGTCTGCTCAGGAAACACTGTAGATATCAGATCTCCTTCATGTTGATAGAGTGTTTCTTAATGCTCTTTGCTTATTGGCTCAAATGGAGCTACATGTTCTGCTAATAGTGCCGTTATTCCTGCAGCAACTGTATGTGTACCAACACTGTGTCGATGCTATAACAACCCTACATTCTGAAACACTGTGTGCCCTAATTTTGGGCAGGCGTGCATTTGTCTCCTACCTTCAGTCTCAGTATGTGTGGTTTCAAGCGAGGGCGGGTCCCAGTCTCCTGCACTATCAATCTGGACGACAAGGAGCCGCTTCAGTGACACCAGGTCAGCATCTTTGAGCCCCGTCTCCAGCTGATGAACAATGCCGCGCCCTGGCTGGCTGGTCACCACAGTAACCTACGAATAAAGTAACAGGTAAACAAAGGTAAAGAGGAAGAGGAAGACGAACCTCCACAAGAATCACCTTCACTGGAAAATAATTGTTGAGGCTCAAGTCTAAGGTGGCGGCAAAGATGACAGAGCGAGTCACAACGTGCACATTTCATGACCCATTAGCTTTTGGCGATTAGATGCCAAGTGTTGGTCAAAGGGAAAATCGACATCAGGGTGTCAGCAGTCTTAAAATGAGTCGGAAATCATCCTCTGAAAGCTTACTCACACCACACTTTGCACTATTTTGGTCAGCAGCTGTGTTTTATTGACAGATGGATCCCTCTGCTGAGATTTGGCACCTTTGCTGCAGGAACTCAAGTGTCCTGTTACTAATGTCTGCTGTCAAAGTAAAACCAACACTGTTCCTCGAACACAACCACTCTAAACAAACCCGATCAGTTTTGGTTGCATTATTATTAAACCACATCGATGTTCCTCCGAAAAGCTTTTCTGTCTTGAATTGTTCCAGCTGGCGTCCTAGAAGATCATAACTTTGGAGGAACATCCCCACAACAAAGCATTCTTTGTGTCTGACTTTAATGGTTCTGTTTTACTTTATGGATATGACATACAGTAAATTATAGTTACTAAATTGAGAGCATGATGTCGGACCCACTGTCTCAGTCTACAGCCATTTCCCACCCCAGCATACATGTGGCATACCATATGGTATAATGTCTACATTTAGACACACTGTACAGCTACCTTTTCATGGAGGAAAAATACTTTCTTTAACTGCACTCTTGCCTTAGGATCTGAAATCTTAATGTTTTTCTGTGACTGAGCTCATCATTATCTGTAAATGAATTTTAAAAAACAACAACAACAACTCTACAAAATGTTTTTACTAATCCATTATTTTCTTTGATAAGGACGATTTCCACATTACATTTACACAAATGACAAGATCTTAAAATTAGTGCTCAGATCTGATAACAAATGAACATATAATTAGTTTTCTGGGACATTTACATGGCGGGAAAAAAGATAAACTAATGTTAGACTGCTGTTGAGCATTGTACTGAATCCCATTAACAGTTGCAGTAAATGATGATAATAACAGGATCATTGATGGGTTCTGGTCTCTGCTTCTGTCTGTTTAGCCGAAAGCAGAATCTGCTGCACATCATTAAGGAGAACACGCCCACAATGAATGCCAGAATCATGTCTATGAATGAAAACATGTACTGTATTAGTGAAGCAGCAACACACCCGCAGACACACATGCACAGGGCGACGTCTCTGCTTAGTGTCTCCTAACAGTGCTATTCATATCGGCTGCTGTCGGAAACAGCGGGTCTTAGTGTAATCGTCTGTCGGGAGCTTCCTGTAAACGCTGGCTGGATTTGAGAAATCCTCATCAACAGCCCACGGCCTCGTGTCCAGAGGATACGTTGTTTACATTTAACAAGCAAGGCTCTTTTCTCAAATGGCTCCCCATTTAACATTTAAATTGAACAAATTAGATGCTTTCAGGAATGGTAGCTAATAGTCCTTTTCCCCGAAACTGTCATTTGCTGACATCAAAAATGTATTTGTGCCTCAACTTCTGAAACTAAAGCTTGAGCTGAATTACATAACATACAAATTAACCGTTTTGTGATATGAGTTGCATTCAAGTCAAAGCTATGGTCTTTTATTGATGTCAACAATTCTATCCACTTATGATGGAACAATGTGCTGTCCATTAGTGACTATTTAAAACTCTATAAAATAACAGGTTGAAATATTTTGGACACTACAAAGTGATAGCGGGTTGCTTTTTACTGGCAGGGGCAGCACTAAAAACTATTACAGCTTTTCTGATGTCTGTTTTAAAGCTCTCTCTTGTCAGACGATTCAGTCGCAGATGAATAGAACCCATTTGCTGGATTTGAAATGTGCATGAGCTGTTTTTAAGGGGACTACCTCATATAAGATGTGAAGAGTTCTCAGCCACTGAAATGGACTGTAACCAGAGACCGTTTAAAAACATGCTAATGAGATTCCTGATTCAACGTGTTTTTTTGCAGCTGCTAAACACACTGAATTGGACCTGAAGAGAGCTCATTTAATAGGTATAAGTGGAGCCTCTTCTCTCCATTAGCATGAAGGACAAAGCCCGAATATCAAAGGGGATCTATTCAGCCCGAGCTGGACTCCAGATGAAGAGATGCTCCCTCACAATAGACATGAAGAGACAGAAACTGTCAAATATTTTGGGAATGACTTCATATTCAAAAAGTGTGAAAAACTGCAAAAGCAGTGACTTGATGTTATAGTTATCGAATTCCATGTTCAGGCAGACACATTTTATCCAAGAGGCACACTGTTACAAGAGCTTTGAGCACTGGGAATCATGTTTGTTACAACTCTACTTCACTTACAGATGCTTTTGTCACATTATGGTCATACTGACAACTAATTCACTGAAGTGGTCAAATCTGTTGACGCATCTTCTGTCAACATTATGCCGCCATTCTTTTACGCCTTTTAAGGAAGCAATTGTTTGCCAATACAAACAGTCACACAACACAACCATCATTACAAACCTGTACTTATGTCAAACACAGCAGATCAAGACAGGTACAATTGGTATGCCATCAAATCACAATTTAAGGCTTGCTATGAGAAAACATAGCAGATACTCAGCAGAGTAACCACACAGTGTCCATCACCCTGTATAACAGATATTTGCTAATTCCCAGTTTTCAGCAAAATGTAGCCATTCGACATTGATTTATCAAGGGGATGTAGCTCGGTGGGAGAGCACACGCTTCCCATGATGTCCTGGGTTCAATCCCCAGCATCTTGAAAACTTCCATATTTCTTACAAGTTGAGCAGCTCCTCTGTTCACATAAAAACTCTACACAGTTCAAATACATCACAAGTCATTATAAAGAGCAGTACAACTAAATGGACGTTCACTCTCAAGCTGTGTGAACATGCTGTGAGTCATGTTCACGCTTGTCAATTGAAAGTCAAAGAACTGATTCTCTTCAGCATGTTTTCTTGCAGACGTGAAGGAGTCCTCATCATCTAATTCTGGCCTCCAAGCAGATGATTTGTCCAATTAATTTTACTGTGGCCGACAAATTTCCATTTCGGAGTAACATCACGAGTTTTAGTAGTGTTGTAATACACTCCCATCAGTTGATCACTTGGTTTTAAATGTCTACATGGGGATGTAGCTCAGTGGTAGAGCGCATGCTTTGCATGTATGAGGTCCTGGGTTCAATCCCCAGCATCTCCAATTCTTGCCAACCAAACCTCCGCACATTCAGAAGTCAAGCAGCCCTACATGTGCTCTTCTTACATGAATGGAAATGTAACTAGCGAGAGACTCTGCAGCGTGAAGCTGGCCCCACACTGGAGGATAATTGGACTCAGTTCTTGGTCCGATTTGCCCCCTCACACAATCATGGGCACATTCCAGATTCAAGGCTGGTCTGAGCCGATTATCTGCCGAAATGATTGTGTAGAGCGAGAGGTTTACAGACGTAATCTTAATGTTACAGATTGGATCAGAGTCTCCCTGATTTTGAATCGGGATTTCCTGATGATTGAAAAGAACAGCGAGGGAATATTGAGCAGAGACCTACAAAAGCCAATGAGAGCCAGCTGATCGGGAAGTGTCATCAACCCCACAAGCCCAGAGAACAATAACATTAATGTGAAACACCATCTCCATGGCAGTGGGAGGTAAGAGAATGTTTTCAAATGACTACATTTCTAATGATCACAGGCGTCACTCTAGCATCCACCTGCTTACAAAAAACAGTAACATTATCTTTTTTAGTTTTTAGGGTCTTGGGGAAGCTGGAGACATCTCCGGCTGTCATTGGGCGAATGCGTGGTACATCCTGGACAGGTCACCAGTTCATTACAGGGCCAACACAGAGAGACAGACAATAATTCAGACATGTTCACACCCACAGCCAATTTAGAATTACCAATCAAACAAGCACGCATGTCTTTGGAACCCGGAGCACCCAAACAAACAAACACACACAGGCAAACATGCAAACTCAGCACAGTAACCACCACTGTGCTGCCACAGATTTAAACAAATGAACAGACAATGCTCTTCAGCAAGTTTTTTTTTTTGTAGACATAAAAAAAAAAAGACACATGAAGGGGGATGTAGCTCAGTGGTAGAGCGCATGCTTTGCATGTATGAGGTCCTGGGTTCAATCCCCAGCATCTCCACTTCTTGCCAAGCTTAACTTTGACCAGAGGTGACGGTCTAACTCCACTTACTGTAAACGCAATACCAGTCTATCAGGATAATTCTCTGTGCTTATGTTGGTTTATATACAGATTGACTGTGTGCTGTAGCATGACTAGTGTTGATCATATTAGCACCAGCACAATAGGATCACTTAACCAAAACGTTCTGTCAGTGCAAGGGCAGCTCAATACCAATGGCTTTTCATTTTGATTGGTTGGTAGTGGTCATTGACAGTAATTTCACTGTGGACACCAATAATAGGCTTTATATTTTAAAGTTGTTTAAGTCACATCTGAAAGTGTACAGAAATTAAATTTTTCTCGTGTGGTCTAATGTTCAATAGGATAAACTGCCCCTTTACATTATAATATTTATGATTAGGCTGCTACCATAACAGATGCATAAGATGAACACATTTTTTTTTTTTTATTTGTATGACATTTAATTGTCAAACTAAAATTTCATGATTGTGACAGCCCTACTCACCTCCACAGAAATGTTGTTGCTGGCCTGGCTGCCACTACTGGTGTGTCTCATGTACTGTTTAAACTGCTGCACACTGTCCAGCACTGCCTGTCGCAACAGCTCCCCTCCTCTGGCTGCTCTTCTTATACAGCCTTCACCTGGAATAGACCTCAGCTCCTCAACACAGGAATGCAGCCTGGCCAAGTTACCACGAACTTGCTACAAATAGGAAGCGACAGGGAAAGGAAAAGGGATGAAAGAGAGAGATAATGTGGGTGACAGGATGCAGCAATGGGAAAGTGGGTGATGTATAAAGTAAAAGAGAAAGCAATAATAGGAGAGAAATAATGTGTTTTCTATTGCTTTCAGGGTTATTTCACCTTTATCTGTCTTACCACAAATGGCAGTAGACATTCCTGCTGCCTGCTGATGGCGTACAGACTAAGCAGCGGTATCCTACAGGGTCCATCCAGACTACAGGCCAGGGACAAGAAGTTGTCCAGAGCATCACACAGCACCGTACAGGTCTCTGACCACCAGGGTGGCAGAGCCTCCACGATCAGGACCCTGGCTGGTTGCCGTGGGAATGAGGAGGACCAAAAAGTCAAACTCCCAGTGTTGGACGAACCTGCTGGCCTCTTTCTGTTGTCCATGGACACCTGAGAATAATAAACACAGAATGCCAGAATTAAGACATAGACTTTATTAATCCCACAGTGGGGAAATTTAGTCGTCACAGCAGCATAGAAACACAAAAAGGTGAACACAATAAGAAAAAAAATGACGAATACGTATACATAAAGTAATTCTAATAATAATAATTTTAGAAAAAAATAAGAGCAATGAATAAATACACACATACAAACTATACACAAAAAAATAAATAAATAAATACAACTTGGGATGGATGGAAAGTGAACAAAGCAATTATCACCAAAAACCAAAACATCATGACAAACCTCTGCTCGGTAGTGATAATCAGCGCTGGCAGTCGACAAGACTGTAAGAAACTAGGTTATTAATTATGTAATTTTCACATAACTCAAGGCCATCCTTTACTTCAAAGGAGGCTAATGTGAAAAAAAACATTACCATTGAAGTAGTTTTCATGGAGGACAAAATATTTTGCTATCCTTAGCTGCAAAATATGCCTCAGGTGGTCAAGAGTTTATTGCACAGAGATGACCCTCACTTTGTGATGAATTACTTCAGTTAATTGATGTCTAGGGAGATTAATCCAGAAGTATCCCAATTTTAATTTTTACAGCTTCATGTGCATCATCAGATGGAAAAAAAAGTCCATCTGTGTGGATGTCAAAAGGCAGCAGTCAGTCATGCATCACAGAGGGTGTGGCCGGAGGGTTGGAGAGGGGAAACCCCCATGTCTCTTTGAGTCAATTACTCCATCTGAAAGCCCGTCATTATGGAGTGTATGTCTGTGTGAAACTATGTTTTTCATGTATGGTCACTAGCATTATCATGAGTAAAGGGAAGTCCTTTACTTGACAACATCAGTGTTTCCCGATTATGACACACAGCGGCTCAGTCAGTCATTTAATTTCCCCATCTCAGGGAGCAAGAACAGACAAGACGACAGTGTATAACGAAACAGATGAAAACTTTAACATGGCAACAGATTACTCACCAGTCTCCACATCCATCATACAGGTTTTGGTATCTGTCTATAATTGCTTTGAGGATAATTGTTTTGCAGTAGACCAGCACTGTATTATTCTAACAATCAAAACAAGAGACAAAACAAATGTACTTCATGAGGTAACTAGTCAATTAACAATTCATAACAAAAAGTTTATTTGTAATTATTTTTTTGAGGTAATTTTGAAACAAAAATGTTAAACAGTCTACGGGACTTCTGTAATATGAAGATTTGCTCACACTTAAAAAAATGTTGTCACTGTAAATGGGATATTTCTGGTTAACTATTAAAAGCTTGGGAAATCAGCATCTTTCCCTATTAGACTTTGATATTGTATAGAATAAAAATAAAAAAAAAACATATTAATTGATAATGAAAAAAGTACTTTAAACCCTGGGCTTTATCATCTTAAAGTAAAATACTTTTGACATCCTGAAATAGCGTAAATATGGCAAAATCAGACTCACAGAGGGTAATTTTGTTTACTAATATCTTTTTGAATTTGATTGAGCAAAACGTCAGCTTTCTGTCATTATGTTGCCATAACACTGCGGAGGGCCTGTCTTCCATCACTTGTCTGTCACAGGGTTTAAACAGAAACACTAATGCCCACAAATAAATAACAACGAAAGCAAAAAACAACAACAACAAAAAAACAAAACAGCGCCGTACCAAAAACAGAAGCCGAAAATATTTTCCTATGGAAAACATTTGAAAGATCGGGCTGCACTTTTCAGGGCAAAAGCCATTGACAGAACTAATCGCTCTCAGCCAAAGCCTGAGCTCTGAGCACTTCTAATCAAACACAGCTCTTAAATCCGATGTCCTGAGACCCTGCTCTGCCTGATCTTCTCAGAGACGGGTTATTTTACCAGTAAGACCCCACATAAAGACCATATTGTGTGCTTTTTGATCCTGTGCCCCCCTTCCCTTCGCCCGTCCCAGTCCTGTCCTTCTCGCCACCTACACCGCACATCTTTCACCTTCACGCCTTAATCTTGCATCATCTCTCAGACTGCTCTGTGCAAAGATGAGACATTTAATCTGATTCAGTCCAGAAGATAAATAATGGAGCTTCTGTTTGCCTCATCCGGTGTCCAGGTGAATTTCTTCACCAGCATTAAGGCATCTCATAGACAACAGTGCTCAATGATATTATTACTAGTAAACATTGACACTGCATTACAGTAAAACGTGTTTATTTTTGTGTGAAATGCGATAAGTCATATCTGTAAGCATTCAAAATAAAAACGAATGAAAATAATGTCTCATATTGAGAGGTGGAAGAAAAAAAAAAAATTCTTTAGACCCAAACAGTACAAGGTATTATTGTTTTTTAAAAGCTTTATATGACAAATAGACAATCAGGTTAGATTTAATATTAGCTGTTATTTTCGCTTTTAGCTCAATTAAACTCACTCAAGTTGTAATCGAAGCCAAATGAAGCTAACATTACCTTTTGCTAGATTCTTCGTCCTCAGGTGACTTCTGCTGATGGTACGGAGGAGTCACGCGAAATACGTCCGAAGAAGAGGACTTCACCAACAAAACAACAAACTTCAGCTGACAACTTAACAACAACAACAACAACAACAACAAAAAGCTAACTTTGACCTAACAGTATCTTAGCTCGCAGGCTAAAGTTAGCTCGAGCTACCGGGAAGCTAAATAACTGTAAATAAATTGGGTCACGAGCGCAGATAGTTATTGTCACGAGCGCACCCTTACCATAACCCCCACGAAATTTCCTCGGTTTATTTATACTTTCATAATTTTACTTTTTGTTATATGTGATAACTATAATTTATAATCTAAAAAAAACAAAACACGAATAAATTAATTAATTAATTCAAAAAGAAGACTATTAGAGACAACAACAACAAAAAACAGGTGTTTTTCGGCCACTTGGCATTTGGTTTCTTAGTATTAGCAAAATTAGTGTATTACAATAGGCCCTTTTTGGGTTTTTTTGTTTGTTTTTTCCATAAACGTGTGGAGACTAGTATTAAAACATGGAAAGGATACACTGCTGTATGTATACGTTAGTAATAATTTCAAAGAGAGTCCAGTTCTTCAAAAACACACCACACGGCCATTTGGGAATCAGCAGAGAAGTTTTATCAAAAGTTTTTTGGGTCAATGTGCACAGTAGGACTGCAGCATGTCCAAAGAGAAACTAGTGAAGGAGCAGTGTGGACTCTGGATCCGGTAACCTGCACTGATGACTGCAAACACACAGAGAACAGATCCTGGACACCTGGAAAACCACTGATGCCTTCTCACTCAACCACAACAACGGCCGCTTTGTTTTGATATGAAGATGTCTCATGGTAAGTACATGATTTTCTTCCCCCTCTGTTGCCTGTGATCAATTTAATGGATTTGGTGGTAGAGGCGCAGCTTCTGACTCCATGATGATCACTCATTCATCACTTGGTCTGTTGAAAGAAATACTGTTGACTCATTAGTCCAGGTGTTGGTAACTGGCTGCAGGAGTTTGTGCTCTCTGAGTCAGTGTTTACATTGACAGGCTTGTGAACCTTGCATCTGTATCTCCTGACATTGCAACTGTCGCTGAGTGTACATGTTGGGGTGTTGTAGTAGAAATTAAAATGGGGTGACAAAGAAATCTCTGGCGCCGCCATTGCTGAAAAAACTTTCCAAGGTCTATGGTGAATTTTGCAGGTATGTCCACAGCTGGCATGAAGGTGACATGATTGTTTTTGTTGTTATGTGTATATATATATATATATTTTAACATATGTCTATAATGTAATTAAAATAAAGCCTCTTGCTCTTCCTCCTCGTCATAGACTGTGTATTTGTTGTTTGCCAAATCAAAAAATGTTCTCCATCCAAGCTGGAAAGCAAATTATTCTCTTGTTCAAGCTTTTCAGATATGAGATTTGACTGCAGTTTCTTATTCTAATTATATTGTACTATATTTTGGTTTTGGACTGTTGGTGAATGATTTGAAGACATCTCCTTGTGCTCCTGGTAACTGTGATCTAAGTGTGAGGAAGTAACTGACAGATAACATAAACCATTTTTATATAGAAAAAATATCCCCATATTTATTTGATCTCCTTAGTTTTTAGAAATGTGAATTTGATTTCAAACCTTTGCTTCTCATGCTGCCTGGCTTCCAGATGTTTGTTTCTATTCCCAAGTTTTAGATGAATAGAGAGAGAGATCAATGAGAGGCCAAATGCAGGGACAGAATGAAAGAGAAATATGGAAATTTGTTCCTGATGGTCGACCTGCTTGATTCAAGTGCTGTCGAGCGAGAGAGAGAGACCTTCCATTCCTTCAAGATACAATCAAGATGTGGAAGCAAAATGAACTGGGAGAAATAAAATATGACTGTGTGAGTGTGTGTGTGTGTGTGTGTATGAAGGGGTTTTGTAAAGCGCTGTGGTATTTACAAGAGGCTTTAATGAAATGAGCTAATCGATGCACAGTCAAGCTCCTTGTCTCTCTCTCTCTCTCTCTCTCTCTCTCTCTCTCTCTCTCTCTCTCACACACACACACACACACACACACACACACACACACACACACACACACACACACACACACACACACACACACACACACACACACACACACACACACACACACACACACACACACACACACACACACACACTCTGCTACATGCTACTTTGCCAGAGTATATGAGGTTGTCATGAAGAAATGTGGAAAATTCACAGCTGTTTACAGGAGATAAGATGAGGTGTGTGTGTGTGTGACAGAGAAAAAACTAACTTCTGCCAACTCTCTGCACCTGGCAAAACCATTTTCTGACGAATATCTGCCCGGTGGAAGGCTTCTGTGTGTGTGTGTGTGTGTGTGTGTGTGTGTGTGTGTGTGTGTGTGTGTGTGTGTGTGTGTGTGTGTGTGTGTGTGTGTGTGTGTGTGTGTGTGTGTGTGTGTCAGCAGCTGATCAAGGCTTAATGTCACTCATTGGGTGGTGGCTTCTTGAAGGCACTGGCATTTCTCCATCTTGCATCTGTTCCTCCATCCCTTCCCTCCTTTTTTACTCTGTTAAAGTGTTCTTCATGTCCCCACACACCTGCTGCCTCTTTCTTCTTCCTCTCATTCACTCTTATTTTATACCTCCTCCTCCATGTCCCACCTGTCTGTCAGCACTCCAAGCTCTAATTTTATTTATAATGTATATGCTTGTGTATAAGATTGCAGGCGGGATGCATAGATTTTACATTGAGCCTCTCCACTGAGGCGGATGTTGAGCATTCAGTTTCAAATCGGAAGGCCCATGTAAAGGGATTAGGTGCACTGATATGATTGGAGCTTAATCAGTTGTACACACACACACACACACACACACACTCATAATGAAATACACACATGAATGTGCCTCCTAATTTAGTTGTGATAAACACACATACTTCTAGGTCAATAGGAGCTTTGCAACAGTGTACTAATCCGCTATGCCTTTTTGATTTACTCTGGGGGATTGGGGGGAAGTTTGCCCAAGTAGTTTTAATACTTATTTTGCACACTGGTTGCTTTTTTCACCCCTGTGCGGTTCTTACTCTGTTTTGGATTTGACTTTCGGTTCAGTTTTCTTCACTGAGCGATTGAGGTTAAATAAATGTTAAGTCGGTTGTGGTAAGATGTTTGCTGCCTTGAGAAGTTTTAGTTAAATTCCTTATGATGGGAACACGAGCATGAAATTAGAAAATCCCCACAGTACATCCAGCAGTTTTATTTGAAAAGGGTCAGATGGAGACTGATAACAGGCAGAAACTAGTGTCACAATTTGAGTTTTTAATCAGTTGACAAAAAAGCCGGGTCATATTTCGTAATTGTTTTCATTCATCCTGTCATTATTTAGGTAATTTATATCCCAATCTCTAATATATGCTCGTATGTCTATGTAACCATTACAAACAATATTTCTTGAAGCACTTTGACATTTTGGAAATACGTTTTTTTTGCTTTCTTGCTGAGAGTTAGATAAGAAGATTGATACCAAACTTGTTTTTGTCCACTAAAGAAAAAGCTAAAGGACAAGACTGGAGGAAAATGGGTGAAACAGCTAGTGTGGCTCTGTTCGATGGTAAGATAATCGAGCTCTAATACTTTAAAAACCTCAATTGTTTTTTTTTTTTTAAACATGGCGTTAAATCTAAAACACAAAGATAGAAATGAATTAATATATAGTCGGAGTGTGTTTCTTTTAGACTGAGCCAGGCTCGCTTCAGATTTAACCAAGTGACAACCCACCGTGATGTCAGTCATTAGTTTGTGAACTGACATTTATAGACAGAATACAGCGAATTACTTCACAGTGGCTAGTGGAAAAAAATGTATTGACTTTTTTTGTGTGTATTTTATTGTATTTCTAAGAACGATGTTGTGAGTTCCTTGTTACATACAATCAGAGAAAAAAAGTATACCCACTTCCGCCATAGTTATTACAAGTTGACTAAAACTATAAAGTCTTAGCAGGAATTCAGTGTAAAAACAAAAGGCTTGCTTCAACTTGTCTACATGTTATGGTCTTTGTAACAAGCTGGTTTAGAAGTCAACATGACCTGTGAAATTTGCTTGTTTACATTATTTCGACAGCGCACCTCATGCATCTGTCATTACACATGACAGATTTCCAACTGAACTACAGCAGGTGTTTGCTTGTTTCTGTCGACAGGGGCAATGCACTCTTACAATGTGGGTGTGGAGAATTAATTTTGATACGTTGACATTATACTTTACTTCTCGAGGGAGTGAAAGGCGGGAGAGGGAAGTGATCACCACTATGTTTCATTTCATTGAGCAGCTGCTCTGACTGAACATATGGAGACATCTGCTGAGATTGCACAGCAGGGTCCCATGTATTGCCACTTCAGAGCAGCAAAAATCTACCTGACAAGTAAAAACACAGGTGGGGGAATGCCAAAATACATGTGGGAAATGATTTACCTAAAGCACCTGCAGGCATTTACCCTCAGAAGAAAGTGTGACTGACTTCATGCCCTTTGCAAGATATTCTTACATAAACACATAACTTTTTTAGTTCATAAATTATATATCATCAGTACCGAAGGGAGTCACAACAAACTTTTGAAGGCATGAAAACATAATTTGTCTAATGTCATCCGCTTTGACTGGGAAGTACAAATAAGGAGAAATCGTGCTGTTCTTTTATTCCCATGAGACCCATTTCAGAGCCAATCCTATTGTTACTGAGGATCTGTTTGGGTCATACTGTAAGAAGAAATGTTATGGGAATGGCTGTTCCAGGAAGTGTGTGTGTGTGTGTGTGTGTGTGTGTGTGTGTGTGTGTGTGTGTGTGTGTGTGTGTGTGTGTGTGTGTGTGTGTGTGTGTGTGTGTGTGTGTGTGTGTGTGTGTGTGTGTGTGTGTGTGTGTGTGTTTCGGGTTTAGCGATGGTAAGCATGAATTCTTTGAGCTTCTGTACTAATCTGGGTGGGAATGGAATGCTTTTTGGCCTTGTGTGTGGAGGACAATGCCAAACCTGTTTACTGTGTTTTACTGCTACTATAGAGTATAATTAAAGAGAGCAGGGCCAAAGTAGCTAAGAGGGTGGACAAATGCACTGGTCAGCTCACCCATTTTCTGCTGTTACCCTGATGGGAGTGCTTTAAAACATTTGAACTCAGTGTCTTTATGGCTTAATGGTCTAATGGGAGTTCTGCTTTCTGCTAGTGAGGAGAGCATCATCATCAAACAACAAAATCTATATGAATATTGCTTTTCTTCATTTCATGCATTTCAAAGTGGTAGAAGATGATGGGTTTATACAAATCAGCTCAGATGTTTCCCCGACAACAACATGATCAATCTGACGTCATGTTACCAGTAGACCTTCGGTTCACCTTGGACCACTAATGTCTTTTGGAGTGCTGCATCAGCACACTTCCTGGAGCTTCACATAACCCCAAGGTTTTAGCAGTAATGGCAGTGTGAGAAGGACTGTAGTGAGGTCAGAGAGCACATATCCGAAACTGTGTTGATCAACTGCTGCTAGATGTAAATGGGCTACAGCTAGCTATTTTCTCCCTATCAACTTAATGTGTCAATACTGTATGTCAGTGCTGCATACAGTTAGTGTCCACTGACCTCAAGTTGACAAATAGTTTTAGCCTGCTATTAACATGAATATACTGTATATGTCTGGCCACGCTCCATTGAGGACTCTTTCCAGTCGTTGCATCCTAATGGACGTAGACCTCAAATTAATTTTGAAACTATTGGAGCAGCCTTTAACAAAATGGCACTGACCAGCATATATCATATATTGAGCGCTGTCAGGGATAGAGTTGTTTTGTCAGGACTACGCCAACACCATTGCACCTATATCGCTGATTATTCTGCCCTTCAGAGAGGCTGAGTATATCTTAATGCAAACAAGGTTTCCAGACCACAACAAAGGCTAAAGCTGTGGGCAATAGTTGGGCGGAGCTAGGCTAAAATAATTTTGGCCGTGCAGGTTTAAATCAGATTTTACAGCAGTTGATTAAGTCTTGATTTTTGCCTTTTTTTCTCAGTTGTGTTTGTTCTGTCTGTTCTTTTGTGTGTAACATACTTTTGTTGATGGAGGACTTGTGCTGGAGCAGTTAATTCTGCAGCTCTCCACCTGCTTATTCGACATGTAACTGATACCATTCAAGCACTGCTGAATGTAATTATCCATTATACATCAATCAGTGATCTAATTTGTTGTTGAAAACCTGGGGACACTTCCCCCTCTAATGAGATGATGGATGGAAAGCTTTAGCTTGTCTGCCACCAGGGAGCTTTTTTTTTTTTATTTTTCTCTGTCTTTTCGGGATGGGCAGAGATTTAAAGGTTTATTCTCCTGCAGTTCATTTCTCAAATGTTTGACGTTAGCAAAAGGCAGATTCTCTTCCAGACTGTACCACAATACCATAATAAGGTTGTTTTCTAGTGTCATCTTTGCTTAGCCAGTGTTTCATGTCATCTGTGAGCTCCCTCCAATGGACTCAGTGTCAGCTGTGTGAGAAGCTGAGGCAGAGGAAACAGATTGTCTTCCAGAGGAAGCTTCTGACGATCCTGTGACTACAGCCTCATCAATAAGTCAGTGTTCAAAATGTACCACATGAATAGGAGTGATGTTCTCTGGAGGAAAGCTCCACCGACAGTCTTTGTGAATATGGATGACTCATCTTTGAGTGAACATCAATATCTTGAGGGCGAATGCTGGGACTTACATGACGTTATTCTGGTCAGGTCATCCCCCTTGTTGTCCCTTGTCATGAGTACATTATAAGTTCATGACTTGTTATATCACCAAAAAGGCAATGTGATGCTGATGAGCTAAGAACTGGGGCTTCAAGATAATATATGATGTCAGTCCTCACACAGTTATTCAGCCCAATAGTACAAGGAATGGACGAATAATACATCCTTATTGACAAGACTATTGAATTCTTTGCTAACAAGAAGAAGGTGGAGATGACTAAAGTCACTAAAATGAAAGGCCAAGGTCTCTACAAGAAAAAAGGCCTAGATATGAACATTTAGCATCTTAAAAGATATCACTCTTTATTGGCACTCATGATAATAATATTTGGCCAATTTCACAGGGTCTACCTCAGCGACCCAGTCTCAAAATGTGTTGCGTTGGTCCACAGCGCAAAATGTATTAGGCTATGTTAAAACTGTGGGGAAATCTAAATTTGTTTCTTAAATCAGATCTTAAGGACAGACTGTCCGCACTGTGATTTGCAAGTGAGCGGATCGGATTTGGTGTGTTCACACATCGCCAACCTATCTGCATGCATTGCTGTGGTAACAATATACACATAACCACACTGGTGACGCGGGTTTCCAACACGTAAGCTGCTGGACAGAAGTGGCATCGCATTTCAAACCACCTCCAAACCTCACCACTTTCATTTTAGTTTTTTCATGGACTCCCACACTGCTCTCCCGGGTGAAAGGTCTATGTTTGATCCACACACGAACATTGTCACTTTTTCTACTCCGTCAAACAACTTCCCAGTCTCAACCATTGGCATCTCATAGCAAGAAGGTTGTGGGTTAGCTTTTTGCATGTTCATCCTGTGCCTATGTGGGCTTTGTTTGTGTGCCCTGGCTTCCTCCCACAGTCAAAAGACATGTGTATTAGGTAAATTGATGATCATTTGGCTCGAGGTGTGAATGTGAAAAGGTTTATTGTCTTTCTGTGTTGGCCCTGTGATGTGTACCTCATCTTCGCCTAATGTCAGCTGGGTAGGCTTTAGCCCCCATGTGACCTTCTTCAGGATAAAGCAGTAATACATAATGGAGAAATGGATGGACATTTTGTGATAAGGACCAACATAAGACACATTTTGATGTGAAATTGAACTGTTCTCAGAGCACATGCAATATGAGTTAACGTACCCCAACTCTAAACCAGTCATCAAACAGAGGCTGATCTTGTGCAAACCTTATTAAAAAAAAACAAAAAAACAAAAAAACATGGTTCTTGCGTAGATTGCATGTGGTGAAATGGCCACAATCATGGCAGACTACTGTTGTAAATGTATGCAACAATGGACATTGGTCTTCTTTGTGTCCTCTATATGTGTAATGCTGAGATGTCAGGAAGCACTTCCTGCTCATCTGGGGACAGTATGGACAGTATACTTCTGTACAGTAACAGTACCAGCAGTACATGGTCTCATCTGATCGACCGATGTGCCACGTGACTCTCCAACAATCCACCCTGTTGTTGCTCTTAACTCCTATTTTCCACATCCAGAAAAGGAACAAGCAGCAGCATAGACAACAGACGGGGCCAGCTGTGCTGCTGTGACATGTTAATGTCTTTAAACTACAAGATTGGTTTTCTTCATTTCATTGTAAAAGGTCATACAATAACTTATTGCCGAAAATAATGTAAAACCATTTGATAGATCTGATGTTGATCAATTCCAGTGACTTCATGACTATTGAGTTACAAAGTAGAATTTACTTTTTATCCGACATGGCTTCATGGTCGTTAAGAAAAAAGTGTGCTGCGATAACTAATCTAAAGAGTATATATTTAATAAAGTTGATAGTTTCAGTATGTATCTGAGGTCAGTTATGATGTTCCATGTTATCAAGGTCTCTTTGAGCTCTCACTTGTGTGCATGAGATGAAGGGTTGACACCGGAGCAGAGTACTTCCTGGTAGCGATGTCACTGCTCTCCCTCTGTGTTTTCTGTCAACACACTGTCTTCCTCTGGGCTGTCGAGTGATCAGGTCACTGTCATCATCTGTTCACTTATACAGACTATAGCATCCTGCGGGGGTTCCTTGTTAACATGTTGATAATCATTTAAAATTCATGTTGTGTGCTTGTTTGCATTTACATGTTGCCTGATGTGTAAACCTGCCAAGGCACGCAATTAGTTGATAAAGTCTGCATCATTTGAAGTCATTTTACACTCATAAATTATATTGTTTCTCCCGTGCAGCTGCACAGCCTCCAGGGAAATGACCTGATATACTGTATTGTACATTTAAATTGTCATTGAAGTTTTCCTTGGATCCTTGTTTTAGTGCAACAGAATAAAAATTGCATACTCATTAGAGCCAGTTAAAAACAGCAGATGTTTAAAGATGAACGTGTACGGCTGCTGACTTTAGCGGCAGCTAATTGGAGAGCGGCTGCAGCCAGCCGTACAAACACTTTTCCAAACTGATCATCATAGAAGAAACTGTAGTGAATGACAAGGTCCTCGTCTATTGAATTTCAATTTGCAGGCTAGTTGAATGCAATGAATGAAATCAGTTTTTAAAGCATGCAGGCAAAGCTAAGATAACTTCCAGATTTTCATGAACAATAAAGAATAAAGTTAATTCACATTTAAAAGTAGTTGAGAAATAAGGAAACCACAACATGCTCACACCAGGTGATTTTTGCTTTCCGACTTTGCTTTTAAATTTGTGGGAGGAGATCCTTCTGTCCAGGAAAGATTAAGTGAAGCAAAACATTTAAAATGTCAAGGTGTTCCTTTAACCTGCCTCCAGTTTCCTTCAGGTTCACGAAGCATCCCTAAAATGATTTCTGCTGCTGACAATTCTTCACGGTCACATCAGTTTTTGAGCTTTTCCTTTCGTATCCCGCCTACCTGGATTATTTCCTTTCAGGACACAAATGTAGGCACTGTCACATGTTGCACTCAGATACAGTTTCAAAGTTAAATAGACCATATTAATTGTGATATTTTACACATTTAAAAAAGGCTTTGTTAATATATTATAAAGGAGGAGGAGTTTTGTGGGTTGCATATACATATATTTAAACAGTACTTTTCCCATAAATCAATACATACACAGAAATTTTTTTTTTTTTTTATATGAAATCTGACTAGATTAAATATATGTCCTTTAGGATTCCAGTACTCATTCATGCTGCCTGATGATTGTGACCACAATGAATGACACTTATTGAAATGAGACTATCCTCCTCAAGAAAAACAACCTTGAAGTGACCTCTAGCAGTCGTGTAAATGATGGCAATCTTTTGTCCTGGAGAAGTGAAGTAGGTGGATGATTTACTTCAACAGCAGGCTTCGGTGGAGTTGGGTGCAGGAGACCAGTGTTCACGTCCTGTGTCCAATCACGAGTTAGGACATCTCTTTTAAACTGCATTTACTGTTGCCAAGACAATGAAGGTTCCACAACATTAAGGAAGTAATAATTTAAATACACAACACGGTTCTGGTCATCGTTTTAACCCAAACTGTTATCGTTCCCGAAACAAACTACGACCCTAAACCCAACCAGGGCTGGCTAATTTAGGAAACGCTCGTGTAGGTCGTATTTGAGGGTCGAAACTAACAGCCTATGTGGTCATATGGGTTGGAGGACTTGTTGGTTGAAACACAACAGAAGACAATCAGGATATAGTAAATGAACAACTAAATTAAAGCAAACCAAAGACAGGCAGGAGAGTCATGGACAATGTAAGGAAAATATCCGTTGCTTTTTATTTTAGGCTCTTCATGTCGCGTTGCTAAGAGTTGGAAGCTTTACATTTTGTAATGACCTATTCCTCCTTTTTCTTCCTGTGCACAATTTCTTTTCACTGACTCTTCATCTACATTTATATTTGCATTATAGGGGTTTACCTCTTATCCAGAGTGACTTATAGTGAGTAAAAACGTGGGGGTAAGGTGATCTTCAGCAGGATCAGCACCCGTTCCCTCATTCCAGCCTTGATCCTTCCCACCGACCCAAATTCTTCCGTCTCCACCCCCGTCCTCTTCTCCTTCCCTTCACTCTTAAGTGCTCTTCTGATTCAAGGTGCTCTGACAATTGCTCTGCCATGACAGTTCTTCACCCTAATCCTCAGACCTGTTGTCATGGAAAAGAGGCTCTCCAAATAGCACCCCTCACATTCAAAACCCCCCCTTCACCTGAAACATGAATGATAAATTTGAGTTTTTTGTGTCACTGGATGTGGGTGAGGGAGGCCAACAGGCGGATTTCAGCAGTTAATCACACTGTCTGTCAATTCTTCACAAGGGTAAGAAAGAAAATGAAGTAAAAAGAAGAAAAAAGACGTAGAGGGTGAAGATTGGAAGGTGGAAAAATGTGCCCGGTGCAGGATTGCATTCATTGCATTCGCTGACAGGGCTGGTGGATTTGCCTAATTGCTTTGGGCTCAAAACTGCTCAATCCACAAAGAAAAACTAGGCTAGAGAGAGCTGAATGCCTGAGTCTCATTGGTACTGATGCAAATTGGCCAGTTTTAATAACCCTGCTGACTGAGATATGGAGAGTGAGTGTGGAGAGATAAAACTGATTCAGCTGATTTATTCTTTCAAAATTCTTGGCGCATGGTGTTCTAGATTTACTTTTCTTCACTTCGAATAATTTATTATGATATCTTTTTCGTAATTTATTTATTCTGCAATTATTTTTTTGCTTGTTTTTTTTCTGACGAAAAACTAATCCCTCAAATCTTTAATGAGATTTATTATCTGTCTTTGGCCATATTTACAGTATGATGTTTACACTAAATAAGTAGCACAGTTATCATTTACTTATACACATGCTTATTATCATATATTCTTACAGTCGTCTGAAACTTGATAAAATTTCCATCACCTTCAGCTCTACTTTGTACTAAACTGTTAGCATGCTACACATTTAACTAAGATGGAGGCCATAGTAAATATTAGACCTGCAAAACGTCAGCAGGTTGCTTTGTTATTGTAAGCATACCAGCATGCTGATGTGAGCATTCAGCTCAATGCGCCACTATGGATTAAGCTCCTTTTTTCACAGCTGGTACCTCTACTAGTTTTTGGTGCCAGTTTTTTGGGGGGGATTTTGTTCTCCAATGCAGATATACCCCCTCAATAGGGCATTGTTACTGTAAAATCAATCAGATGAACATCTGCACCTCCTCAGTTGACCATGGCTGGGTTTTGCAGGTTGTCTTCAATCGAGTCGCCCAGTGAATTAAAAGAAATTGCAGTCTCCGCAGTAGTTTTGCTTGTTAAGAATGAAGGGTTTGTGATCGATGTACCTTGTCGCGATTGTCTCTGACCAATTAGTGGTCTGCAGTGTTTTTATGTAACCTTTTAGTATCGACTCAGCTGGACAGAGGGGGATACCAAAAATAAGACGATATATCAGGTACTATTCTCAACCTTTGCCGAATGGAAAACCATAAAAGTTAGCAGAGTCGTGTTGAGCTGACCTGATACAGGTAGTGGAAACAAGCCGTTAGTGTAGCCAAAAAGAGTTATATATTGTCTGGCGATAGTGTTCATTTGGCTCTATGTCCTAATGGCCTCCATTGTGTCATAGTCTGATGAATTACATTTCACCTTGACAGACCGCAAGGGAAGCTAAAGGAAAACTACAAACATTGTAGTGATTTTCCGGATGTTTAAATACGATGTAATCTTCTCTTTCATGTTCATCAGTGATGACAGATGATCTGAAGTCTGCAGTTTTTGAACATTATGACTCATCAGTGTTTTATGAGACTGAGTAGTGGTGTTTCATTAAAATCATTGATCTGAAATTTACAAGAGTAGCTTATATCTTTTTGCTATCAGTCAAAACCTGAAGACAAGCATTTGAAACAATTCATATAAAAATCACGTTTCTTGAAAAGCTGCAGGGAACGTACACTTTCTCCCCAGATACACACCGTTCTGCGAGTCTGCTCCTTCCTGAATCTCGAAAAGCGCTACATGTAAATACTCATATATGGCTTAATTTGAAGTGATTAGTGAAGCATTTTAGAAACTCCTCATACTCTATGTTTTCACTGTTAATCAACCATTGAGAGGTTCAGTATGTCTGTTACCATAGAAACCAAAAATGAATGGACCAAATCACTCGATTGAACATGTAGTTGTTCCATTCATTAATGGGGAACTAATAGAGCACTTTGTCTTAATTACAGGAAAATGGAAATCAGTGTGTGTGTTTGAGTGTGTGCGTGTGTGCGTGTGTGCGTGTGTGTGTGTGTGTGTGTGTGTGTGTGTGTGTGTGTGTGTGTGTGTGTGTGTGTGTGTGTGTGTGTGTGTGTGTGTGTGTGGGTGGGTGGGTGGATCGACAATCCTGTAATTTTTCAATAAACAGCATGAAGCTACATTTGAACTTTGCCTTTTGTCTTCCCTCTTTGCTCTGTAGTGCAGTAACCATCAGCAGTGTCAGAGAGGCAGAGAGTGTGCGCATGTAGTCAGTGTCTACTTTATATACTCGATCATAACATCTGTAATATGATTATGAGTTAAAAATAAACTTAAATGAAGGGACCAGCAGTCATGAGGAGCTGTCATATGATGCTGTTTTCATGGGTGCAGCCTTTGATTTCTGTCAAGTGGAGACAGACCGCTCCAATCACCTTTCCACGAACCCTATGTTCCGCTTAACCTCATGAAACATCATCTGTTCTGCCAGAAGCTGTTCTCGGTTTCTAGCTGTGGTTGTTTGTGAGTGGAAACTAGGTGGAACGATCATCTGACACATGTGTGAGGCAGATTATGACTTGTTTGTCGGAATAAAAGGGGTTTTATGTAATTTTATTTAACTCGTCATGTGCAACTTAAAAGCAAAGACGACTCATGCCGTCTGTCCTGCTCCCTGTCCATCAACAGGCTGCATCCTGTCTGTCATTTCCTCCATCAGTGTTTATGTCTGAAAGAAGTCTGTTTAGTCTGCATGAACTCAGGTTAGTTTGAAACACCAAGGATCACAGCTTAGCACCATTATGTCTCACCATCTATTACTTGATAAAATCAGGGAACAGAAAGCTACTTCATATTATCATCTGCTGCAGATTTTCAGCAAGAAGTTCTCCTCAGTAATGTGGATTATGTCGGAGTCAGATTTGCTTTATCGGCCAAGCATTAGCAACATGCAAGGATTTGTGGAATGGGAACAAAACACAAAAGAGGAACTCATATTTTCCTGCAAATCATGTACTTATATATGTCTTTTCTGCACTACATGTACAGTAGATCCATCTTCTAAACAGGGGATTGTGAGACAAATAACATAATCATGTTGGTTTCACTCCCTTCCATATTACAGAAAACATGAGGTTGAATGTATGCAAAGCAGACTGAATGACTAAAGCTCAGCTAACTGATTTTAAGCCATGTAAAATGCTGTTTTTCTTTACTGTGAGCAATGTGCCTGGTGTTTTTAAATAACAGGCCTCTCCCCGATTTAGCATTTCCAATTTCTGAACAAATTATTAACTAAAATAAGTCATTTGCACCGCGAAAAGTGGTACTGTGGTGTCGCACAGAGACTCTTAGACACAGATCTGTCTTCTGGTATTACAAATAGCAAAAATGCATCCTAGACTGATGTCTTGGTCAGAGACAGAGCAGGTGAGATAAAATGTGCAGGATGACTTTTATGTAGCAATAATAAAAAAAGAAAGATTTTTCCTCAATTAATCCAGTCCTTAGAGCTGAACTGATAGCCGGTGCTTTTGCTCCTTAATGATTTACCTCTGGGGCCTGTTTAATACCTGATAATGACCAGTTCGATTTCAGCCACACCTGTGCAACTAATACAAATGGTTAGTCTCAGTACACAGGTTTGGTCACATGTCAAATGTTGATTCCATGGTTCAAATTTACATTCTGTTGGCTTTAAAGAGCAAGAACTGGAAACACAGAAAGGTCTTGGCTCATTTCCACATTGTTATTTCCCATAAAAACATTTTTTTGTGTCCCAGTAGTTTTATATATCTTTCTTGCCTGCTTGCCAGTCAAATTTGAATGACATTTTACAGAAACATCGCATTTGTACCTGCCACATCGTAGCTTTTGTACCTTTAAAATCCTGAGTTCTCTTTTTTTATTCATACCATCATCTCATTATACACACTTCTAAAACAAGGCAGCTAAAATGAAAGGAGAACACCCTGCACTGATATTCAGCCACACAACTGTGCCCTTTTAACCTTTTTAGTAGCACTTGAAGGCTAAAAACAATTCCAGCGAACCAAAATATATTTGTGATAAGAGTACCTATAATTCCTGACGGGATGCACTTTGTATCTTCAGGTTAACCTCAGCCTGCTGTCAGGTTTGAGAGTTCTCACACCAATTGTTATGGCTGCAATATGTGTCAGGGAAGCAGGCAAAGAGAATTAACTCGACTTCACCCCACCTTTTGTCAACTTTCAAACAGGAAGACGGTTCCTGCAGGGGTCTCCGCTGGGCGTATCGACTTCCTGTCTTTGCTTTGCAACAAGGAAAGGGTTACCAGGGGCTGTCAAATGGAGTCAACAGGCAACCGTCTACCTTTTTAACCCTTGTGTTGTCCTTGGGTCAAAATGACCCGCAGCTGTGTTCAACCAAGTTCTATTTTATTTTCATATTTTTTGGGATCATTGGTGACAAGGAGGCTGTGAGGGTTTCTTTAAAGAATGATCACCAATGATCCTCAAAAAATATAAAATTATAGAAATAAAATAGAACTTGGTTGAACACAGCTGCGGGTCATTTTGACCCGAGGACAACACGAGGGTTAAGTCTGAGCTGCATGTATGCAAATAAGTTACACCTACAGAGTTGTTAAGAAATATGTTCAAGTTTCTATCATTGTCTTTTAAATTGAGGTCAAGACTATTCACTTCTCTGTGCAGTGGACACATTCCTAGAAGTCACAGCACTTGAAAAAGTACTGATACGTCAAATCCAATGTTACTGAGTAGGAGCTCAAAAAAATGGTCAAAACCCAAGAACCACAAATGTGCATTTATGAGTGTGAAGGTGGACATTATATCTGATTTAGAACGAGTGTTTTGACTGTGTGTGTGTGTGAGTGGGTCAGGTAGAGGGCTTTGACAGCCCTCTCTGCTGCCTCCTTCTCTTATTATCTCATCCTCTCTCCACATGCCGCCAACATCCAAGGCAATAATTAGCAATCAGTCTCGCCCCAGTGGCTCCATTCAATGACCTGGCACACACACAGTGTCATACACACACACACACACACACACACACACACACACACACACACACACACACACACACACACACACACACACACACACACACATAGATGCACACTCTTGGTTGCCTTAAAATGATGGTTTCTTATCTATTCGTGTCTGTGTGCGTCTGCAGGATGTTCTTATCGGCTACGAAGAGTCCTTGTTGGCTGCAGCTTTGGGGCACAACACGAAAGCACAACAACACTCTGGCTGTATTTCTCCCTTGTGACATAAAGCACGGCAGAAACACTAGATAATGGCAGAGAGGAGAGACGCATCACATTGAAATGAGATTACAGTGAGCAGGAACACACAAATAAATATGGTCAGATGGTATAAAGACTGAGAATAAAACAAGGTTAAGCCTTAGACATATTCGAATGAAAGAGGATAAAGGAGAGGCAGGAGCATGTGCACGTTCAGGTAAAACTCCAAAGATAACAGAAAACTGAGAGGCACTTTGAGGTTTGTCTACATGTTCATTTCCATTATAATCAGCTTTTCCTCTCATTTGAGTGCCTCAAAAATAAGAAACTAATTCCAGCAACAAAAGTTTCTTTTAATACAAGAAAAGAAACACAAATAACTCACTTGTATTTTATTTATTTCATTGAGCAAGATCTATCCTGGTTCAGGACCCAAATTCAGTGCACAAATAGATAAGATCTGGCCACGCTCCTTGAGGAGTCGTTGCATCCTGTTGGGCGTCGACCTCAGGTTAATTTTGAAACTATTGGAGCAGCCTTTAACCAATCAGCATTGACCACCATTTGATGTATGTTGTGTGCCAAAACTCACCAAGCTGTAAATAGGACAGACCCTTGCCTAATGTGAGCAGAGTGCAATGTCATGTCAGTAGAAGACCATTGCAGGAAAAAAAATGTAGGCATTGTTCTTCCTTTGCCATCAATTCTTTGGTATTTGTCGGGTTGCAGCCACTGTCGCCATTGTTGGATCTACATTCAGAAGCAAATGCTTAACTTCAATGTCATCGCACTTAGCCACACCCACTGGTTGCTGATTGGACCGCCCTTAAAAGTGGCTGAGCGAACCTTAAGGCGAACATGGTTTCCAGACTATGATCACAGCAAAGACCGAGGCTGTGAGCAATAGGCAGGCAGAACCAGGCGAAGCAAGATCAGCAGGTAAAAGGAAAATGTCTCCTGACAAGACTCTGACAGCAGATAGCGAGTAACTGGGCAGCTGTGAATGTAGTGGGAAAAGGGCATCCATCCCTGTAGAGTCATAATGGCAGGTGGTCAAAAGAAAAAAACACAGGACTATCTGTGAGTTTATCTGTCAAAAAAACTTCTGGTGTTATTCTAATGCAGCACTTTTATCTTCTTGTTTCCATCCAGGTTGGTTTTGATTCATTTCATTAAGTCTCTGCATGTAAAATGGGCTTTATATTTCCTTCTAAAATCACTCACTGAAATGTTTTTTTTTAAATGTTGTCTCGCGTTGCCGTAGGCAGCACAGCTAAACAGGCTATTTGTCAGGACAGTCCATAACAACCTGTGTGATCATCACTGTAATAGGTGATTTTCTCAGAGGATTTAGCCACACAAACACATTAAGTTGCAAAAAATGTAGGTTGTGGGAAGGAGCAGAGGGAATTTCCCTTTTTAATCTTGCCTATGTTTTGTTGCGTTGAATCCCATATCTTGCACAGTTAGGTAATCTTGACAGAAATTAATGTAAACTTTATGTTTGCAAAACTTTGAAAAAACGTAAAGAACGCACTGATAGGTTTTCATATTATATTGAAATGAGGAGAAATAAATTTTTAGATGCAATGACAAGCAAACTGCATCCAAATTTTCGGTTGCTTGGTTTGCAAAATGTTTGGTTTTAGTTTTTAGTTTTTAGTTTGTGATGGATTGATCAGTCTTAACTTTCCCTTGACTCACACACAATCACAAGGCATTACCAGGTTTTCTGTTTTGCCACTTGGCTCTAGAGTCAGCTGGTTCCTCCACTTTGGTCCAGGCTCAAACATCTTAACAGCTCCTGAACAGATATATGTCATAAGTTCAGTCATTCTTTGGAGTTCGGAGCAGAATTTCTCAACAACCCTTGTTGCTGCTTGATTGCCGTGCAGTTTGGGACACATATATCGTTCTTTGTGCACTTTGGTGATCCCATAACTGTTCATCTTGCACCATTAATGTGTCAGGTTTTTAATTCCCGTACTTTGGTTTGTCTATAGTTTCTTGGAGCCGTACAGCCTCACAGAGCTGCCAGCGTGGCTATAGACTCCAAAACCTGCTTTGAAAAATGAGAAGTGCTTTAATGGGGGAAGGTTACTAAAGAGACAAATAAACTTCCATCTCCGGCCTTGAACAACCACTGTATCCCCTCCCGCAGTGTAATATTCTCCCAGCCGCTCTAATCAGCATCACTTTTCATCAGTGCTGAAAGACCTGAAGCTTCAACTTCTGCAGCCGCCCGCTGACTCAGTTGAATAAGTCAAAAAGAAAGAGGGGCAGAAAATGAGAGGGCGGGTGAGAGAGCACCTGATGAAAGGGAAAAATGAGAGCGAGTTAAAAAAAAAGGGAAAAAAATACTAGACAAGGACAGGCTGCACCCTCCGGTGCCTTTGTCCTATTGGCTAAGGGCCCACCCGGCGCCGGCGGCAACCGATGACATCACTGTGTGAAACACAGCGGGGAAGGGCGGGGCCTCTACTGCCTCTTGTCACCCTGGCAACAGGTTCACGTGTGTAAGTGTGTGTGCGTTTGTGAGAGTTAAACAGTTATAGCATCACCTCGGCCTATAAGTGCGCTGCCTGTTATATTTTGTGTTGGTTCTTGTGTTTGTTGATGTTCTCCCATAATTATTTTTTTTTACCCTGCGAAGTTACATTTTGTCTTTTAAAAGTGTTTCCAAATTTCAAAACACACAAACGTAATTTATCTTGAGTGACTGAACTCATATTCATCTTTCATTTTTTTCCCTCCCCCCTCACTCCTTCCTTTTCTAACTCCCTTCTTCTCGTGTCCACGTAAGCTTAGTTTCCTTCCCTAATTTTACCTACTTTACCCACCTTCAGCTCTTCCTCTCTCCTCCCCTCCTCTTCACTCTTTTCAGTATTCAGCTCGGTCTATCGTAAGTGGATTGGTGGTGTGCCCACTTAAAAGGAGTGGAGGAATCACACCACTAATCCCATTGTGACAGAACGAGAGCTGAGGCAGGCCCATATGTGTGTGTGTGTGTGTGTGTGCGTGTGCGCGTTATTTCTGCATGGAGAAAATGTGTCTGAAAAAGGAAGAGAGACAGAGATATCCTATAGATGGGAGAGACGGACAGATAGAGGACTCTCTGTGCGTGTGCCCTGTTAAATCAGGCATGTAACGCCAGCTTTTATAGGAAAGCCTCTGTAGACTCCTGTGATAAGTGGCAGGCTTCTCTGATCTCGACATGAAAGACCCGGCACAAGAAAGGGAGAGAGAGGGAGGGAGAGAAAAGGTGGAGAGGAGAGAAAGTGGGAGAAGAAAGGACAACATGGGAATGGAGGATCAGTGTGGTCTGTCCAGAGAAAACTTTAATTTTTCTACTTCCTGAGGAGCTTTGTGGGTTTTTTTTTTTTTTTTGTACTAATGACAGAGATGAGAGGAAGGTGAAAAAGAAGGTCAGAATGACTTTGCATTCACACATCTATAGACTGAAGAAAGCAAAAAAAAAAAAAAAAGTCCTTTTAAAATGAAAGTAAAAACATGTTTTTCTTTAATGCCTTCCAAAAAAAACCCTTTGTGGCAATGGCTGTTAGCACACTCAGCAGATAAGAAGCGACATCAGTGTTCATTTGGAGTTTTGTATTGAGGTATATGGAAATCGAAAACCAGCTCTGAGGGAAATATCTTGCCCTTTAGATGCTAAATGCTCCACTGTGTTCGGCAGTTCAACTTTGCTGGCTGCGCATTGGCGAGAAAGTGACGTACAGTCAGCCTGTCAGACCTTTGACCTTTCATCTTGAAAAACTGATCATGGTTAAGAGAAGAAACATACACCTTTTAAGTGGTTTAGGATTTGTTTTATTTACTTCACCCTCCACGTGTGTGTGTGTGTGGTTTTTAATTTATATGTGACTGAAGGGAATTTGTTTCCTCTTTGAAATGACTTATTGCTTCCTCCAAGAGCACCAGTGGGTGTAGATGACATCATAAATGCTCCTGTTCCTATTTTTATTCTTCTTCAAAGAAAATAATGTTGACATACATTAACTAAGAGGACAGCACCAAAACAACAAGGTACTACTTCCATTCACGTAATGATCATATTTCTGTCTGACCTCAAAGTTCTTGTTAAACAGATTTACAGCTGTAATATTTCTTGTAAAAAAAAAAGAAAAACACAGTATAAAGAGAGAAAAACACGGAGATCTTCTGATCCTCGTCCTTTAATAAAGTCTCTGTCCTTCCCAACCTTGATTTACATGCTCGCAACATGCCCAAAAAAAAAAGCCCCTTCTTTATTATCTTCCTCCTTCCCTTCATCGCTCCTCTCCCTCCCTCACACACTCATCACCCACCAGGCGCAAACACACTTCTCTTTCATTTCTGACACTCCTGTTTTCTTCTCTCTGCTCCCACCACTCCTCACCCGGTGGGAGGTAGAAGGAGATTTATAGAGGCTGAAGGGATATCATTGTTAGCGCTTGTCTTCTGAGATCCCCTTTGAAACACACACACACACACACACACACACACACACACACACACACACACACACACACACACACACACACACACACACACACACACACACACACACATAAAAACACACATATTCATGCAGAAATAATGAATGATCAAACGCATGCAGGTGACTGAGCAAGCAACGAAGAGACAGAAATACACACACACACACACACACACACACACACACACACACACACACACACACACACACACACACACACACACACACACACACACACACACACACACACACACACACACACACACTCCCGTCTGCTGTCAAGAGGGTTTGTTCCCACGCTGTAGGGAGTGTGTCTCATGACCGGCCAGCTGTGTGTTTGCATGTGCACGCGCGTGTGTGCACGTGTGTGTGTGTGTGCATGTGTGTTTGTGTGCGCATGCGCGTGCACGTGTGTGTTGGAGGGTGTACAGGGACAGCAGGGGTCCTCCTTGGGGATTAAACTCGTGTTTTAAGGTCAGAGAGGGTTGCACTGCTGGTGGCTGGAGGAGGATTTGCCCACACACACACACACACACACACACACACACACACACACACACACACACACACACACACACACACACACACACACACACACACACACACACACACACACACACACACACACACACACACACACAGTCAGTCAGTTAACCCAGGACTGAATTAACCGGCGTCACTCTTATCCAACAAAACAAATTAGCTGATTCCAAAAGCAATATGGTTTGTGTTTGCTTTAGTCCTGACAGATAATCCATTTAAGTGGCCACACAGGTCCCAGTAAGGAACATCTATCATCCCAGAATCTCTGCCGTTGAAGTGCTGTGAACCACTTGGTATTTAAATCACTTTGTGAAACCCAGGAAATGTCAGGTTGTCGTCTCAGTTGCCTGTTTGTCATCTCCGGGTGGAGATCAGTAAGTTCCTTGCCCTATGGTTAGCCCCCAGTGGCTGTTTAGTTTATGCTCATAGTGTTTTAGTTATTGTCAGTGTTGTCGTTTTTTGATTCGTCCTCTTCAGTTTTTTTTGGATTCCACATTTGTGGACTCATCCAGCTTTTTGGATTGTCTCTCTTTAATAATGAAAATTTGCTTCTGTGAGAACCTGCGTCACCTGTTTCTGAACTCATAAAATATTGAAATGGTGAGAAAGAGGAAATTAGAGTCCCTCTAAATATGTAAGAAAAAAATATTTTTAGCCTTGCTAAAATGTCACATGTGTGTTTTAGACTTGAATATCTCAGCTATTGAATGGATTGCAATGATGTTTTGTGCAGACCTTCTTGGTTTCCACAGGATGAATTCTAACGACTTCTAACGAATTTGAACAACCAGTACATTAATTTCTGACCAAACTAAATCAATGATTTTCCAATCAGATTCAGCTGTACTTGATTTTCTATCAGAATCAGCTTTATAGGTCAAGCATGTGAACAAATAGGCTAACTCCTTAAACATGTACAGTACATCTATATTATTTTGACTCCGGACACACCTGAATGTAAACTGCAACTCGACTGGTTGGAGAAGAGCTACAACTAGGAGGAGTAATTCTAGTTGAAAATTATAAAGCCAATGTACAGTATATTTGAACCATTCACGTGTTGCCAAATGAAAAATTACATTCCATATATTCTTTACATGTTTTTCTTATCAAAGCCATTATTCAGTACTATGCTTTACGCTATCTTCTGCACCTCTTGCATTTCTTATCCTGCTGCACCAGTGCTCTGTCTCACCAGCCTGCTTCATCCTCACATGACCTTGACTTCGAATGTGTAATTTGGATGGTATCATTTACATCTAAATTAGCATTAGTTGCAAATATTGACTGCTTTCACTGTGAATTAAATCAGCCCCATTGATCCAATTTGAGCCAACGGCAAATACAATTGGGAGCCTGAGAGGGATAATGTGGTACAATTGAAAGTCTAAACAAAAGGTAATTGGCTCAGATGTATTACAGAACCAATGTTTGAATTAATGAAATGTCGATGGTATGGTCAGTGTGAATTGTGAAGAAGCAGTAAAACCTTTATTGGGGAATTTAAAGACTGAACGGTAGGTAATTTGGAACTCCTATAACTGTCATGATATTCTTAAAAGGAACATATATTTTTGATAGTGAATTTAAGTCTTATGACCTAAGCTGATTATTTGGGAAGTGTTTTTGGGGTAAGTCGAGGGAGAGGATTATAGAAAGGCATCCAGGGGTTTGAGGGTTGTTTTTGAACTTGGGTATTAATTCTCCTCCAATCCCATTGTTGTGAGACGTTGTGGCTTTAAGGCGACCGTATTTCTCAGTTGACTGGTTTTGGGGTGTAACTGTGTTTTGGTGGGATCCTGTGACCGTCCAGACAGATGATATTCTTATTTGTGTCAAATGTGCTAATACCTTAAAGTCAGTTGTTATGTGTTTGATGTTGTTTTGGATGTAGGTTTGCTTTTTGACAGCTTTGTGCCTTTTTAACAGCGTTAATTAGTTTCATGTTGTAAATAGATTTAATCTGATGCAGACTGAGGCGGGCTCTTGACAGGAAGCTGCTGTTTACATGGTTTACCTTTTAGCTTCAGGTCAGTTTTCCAACAGTTCAGGTTCAGTTTGGAGAATTTGTCATTTTAAGGCTCTTTCACTTCAGCACAAAGCTTTCCTCCCCCTGACTGGACATCCAAATTCAATTGTTTGAGGGATCATCTCAACACTCCACATGTTTTACTACTTCATCGTGCATAGCCAGATCTCCTCCATACTGTGCTCGTGGGGCAGAATAGTCTGGCTGCACACATATATCATCCTGGTTTTGGGGAAAAGAACCACTTTGTCTTGTTTGCATTTCTTTAAGCCAATCACAATTGGCTTGCCCGGCACTAAGCCCAGGATGCAGCGACGGTGCCTTTGCAAAATAGTATCAGGGGGGAACTTGTTTTGGTGGAACATTTTCACACAGGGAGGTGAGCCCTGGCATTAAAATGGCTAAATCCCTGCAAAAGACTGAAAGGCAGGCAGGACTGCCATATTGCATGATCCAAATCTTTGTCAGAACTTGGCTTTTTCATCGTGTAGGTTTCTGCTCTGAAGTTACTATTGCAACTGGGATTTTGAAAATGGTAACACAGATAGCAGAAAAGGAGGAGAATGTCATCTGAAATATTCTGTCACTGGCAGGTTTATATCATCATTCCACATCTGGTGTGTCAGAATAGCTTCCAGATGATAGGATAACTTTTCAGTTGCTGTTTTCAAGATGGATTGTGTTCAGAGGTAAAGTTTTTTTAAAGTTTTTTTTAGACGTATTAATGAGTGAATATTGCTGGAATGTGGTCAGGGTGGATGAGTGATGTACCAGAGAGTAACACCAGAGATCGGGGTTTGCATCCTGACTCTCATCTGTGATCAGGTTTAAGCAACAAAAGACTTTGATTAGATTCATGGAAAGATTGTGGTGCTTTCAAACCTTGTTTGATCCAGATCCTCAGACTTGTCAGTTTGGTCCGAACCAAAATAACAGGTGTAAAAGGTGCCTCGGACCACGGTCCAAACCAAAGGACCAACATTTGTAATTTAGTCTGACCAAGAAATGAAAACTCACCTTGAAAATGCATAAAAATGCCGGAATGTTAACTTATTTACTAAAAGGAAAGTAAGTGCTGGTTGTAATGCAAGACTAATAATAAGCGTAGTGGCAAAAAAATGAAAGTATTTTTCTCCATCCAAATGGAAAAGGCTTCTGGCTGAACTGACAACACACTGATGTCAGATGCATGCCATCCACAAACCAATCAATATCAAGTACAGCGATATAAGTATGTCATGTGAAGTTCATTAGTGTTCTCGCAATATTGCAGTGTGAAACCAAAATCAACCGGATCAAATGTATTGTGTCTCACCTCATTGTGTATTTTTACTGTTACAAACAGCAAAGTACAGTCAGTAAAAGTGGATATTGTGCTTCTAGATTGGATATCTGGACAGAAAACAGATCAGACAGCAAACACATGCACTGATACATTTGATATTAAAATGTATGTGACTTGCCAGATACTTTAATTAAAAGCATATCCTCTTGATGTTAATAGATAATTCAGTCTGCACTAAATTTCCTTCCAAACTTACCTGCTGTTGTAAATCAGTATTGAATAAAGTTAATTTAAACAGGCTCAGATGGACCTTCTCACCTCCCTCTAATTAGTGCACTCAACCCCAGAGCACATCCTAACCTTTAACTAGTCAACCCTCCAAGACTCTGAGGACAGGCTGGGGCAAGTCGAGGACTGTGTCTAAGAAAATGCCGGCAGGTTTGTGCAGTGTAAGGTGCGGTTTCCCTTCGTCTTTTGATATTTGCCTTGGAACAGCCCTTAATCTTTGATTTTCAATTCAATTCAATGCAATTTTATTTGTATAGCGCCAAATCACAACACAGGCTATTTCATGGCACTTAACACACATTAAAGTTCTTATAACAGAACTTTACAGCACTATACAGAGAAACCCAACAATTCAACAATTCCCACATAAGCTAGGAGGGAAAAAACTCCTCTTTAAGGGAGAAAAACCTCCAACAGAGGGAAGGAAAAACTCCCTCTTAACAGAAAGATATCTCAGACAAAACCAGGCTCAGGGGTGGGCGGCCATCTGCCTCGAACGGTTGGGGTGAGGGGAGAGCAGAGAGAGAAAATGATAGCATAGAGATACGAAACATGAACTGTTGGTGGGGCTGACAATCATAGAGCAGAGACATGCAGCTTCATGGCCAGACACATCTGCAAAAGAAAGAACAGAAACTATGCGAGCGAGGGAACTGTATGGAGAGGCAACAGACAATAAGCAAAAACTATAATGTAATGGTGAAATATGAGTGTATAGAGAGTTAAAGAGTGAGAGGAAAGAAGCTCAGTGCATCACATGAGGTCCCACAGCAGCCTCGGCCTATAACAGCATAACGAAGGGATTCGGGGCCATCCAAACTGTTGATGTTAAAAACCTTTGTCTGAACATGTATATATATATGTCATTTTCATTCTTCCACAGTTGTAATACAAAGAATTATCTCCTCTCTAAGGACTTGAGTTCTTGTGGTATTCTTCTGGCTAGTATAAACCAATCTAAACCAATATTACCGTTTTGTATTGTTGCTGTTTGATTTTCTGGTCCATGAATGTCCAATTTTACTCTTTTGTTGTATAAATTCATCTTAATCTTTATGTTCCCAACACTTTTTCTGGAGCAGAATACAACTACAAAAATATTATTATCAGAATACACCTGCTTTATATTGATAGATCACAAAACAAAACAATTATGTAATTAAAAAAAGATAATTATTATCCTTTGATTTGGGTCTGTAAACCCACACATGGGCCTTTGTGTTAAAGCCCACAGACACAAACAGCCACCACTTGGAGCTGCTGATGAGACCTTGTTGCTTGCTGATTGAGGTGGTGTTTACAGTGCTGCAGGTGGACAGACATTCAATCAGGCTGGTATATAATCTGCTGTGAGTGTGTCGACGAGGCAACAGGTTGTTGGTGTGCTCACAAAGCACAACAAAAAGTAGGAAAAGAGGGGGAAGTGTGTGTGCGTGTGTGTGTGTGTGTGTGTGTGTGTGTGTGTGTGTGTGTGTGTGTGTGTGTGTGTGTGTGTGTGTGTGTGTGTGTGTGTGTGTGTGTGTGTGTGTGTGTGTGTGTGTGTGTGTGTGTGTGTGTGTATGTGTGTTTTGTCCAAACACATTTTAAACTGCGCTTGGTCAGATTCAGTCGATCCACAGGATGCCGCAGAATTGCATTAGTTTGTCAATATATATGCTTGTGTGCACGAGTGTGTGAATGTGGAGCAACCCAGGGTTCATATTGACAGTGTTGCTTGTGCATCGCTTTACACTGTACTGACGATTCAAAAGGCCTGCTCAATTTTCCAATAGGTCATCTAAAAAAATCTCTGGGCAAAGTATTACACTCCTTTGTACCAGTTTGCATTGCTCAAGTGGCTATTGATGTATTCTCAGTTTTTTTCTTAAATTATTTTGAAGTGTTTTCGTAGCTGATATTGATTTGATGCTACTGTACACAAGCTGTCAATACCGTCAGCTACTTTGCGTTCCGTTAGCTGTAATAGCGCAAGGTGTGACAGTGTTTTTATTGTGTATAATCATACAGCTTTTCTGTTTCATGATATAATCATACGCTAGCCTCTGTACATGGATTCTTTGAAATCATCAAGGCTTTCTTTAAAGGTATAAAAAAAAATAACTCTCAGGACCCCCGAACACCACCTTGCTTCCCACTTTTTAAATTTATAAAAAGTAAAGAAAATAGAAAATCGACTTGATTTACAGTCTGGCTATGTACGCTGATTTAAAATGTGAAGTTTAATAAATGAAACAAGATGCTGGATAGAACAGGAGTTTAATAAAACTGACCTCACCTGTCTACTGTACCTACTGGTGGGTTGTTCATACATACAATAAAATGCACACACACATTGTCTTCTACACAAAAACACACACATAACCCCCCCACACACACCACACACACACACACACACACACACACACACACACACACACACACACACACACACACACACACACACACACACACACACACACACACACACACACACACACACACACACAAAATGTCAGAAAGCATTGATTGTGAGATTGTGAGCAGGAGCCCGTGGGCCATTTCAGGTTTTGTTTGTGTCTCAACAAGGATATAAAAAAAAAAAACCCTGACAGTATATTTAAAGGTCAGAACTGAAGAATGGGGGGACAGTGTGTGTGTGTGTGCGGAGGAGGATGGAGAGAGTAAAATATTAAAATAATTTTTTTAAATGTAGAGAAATAAATTTTTGGGATCCTCCAGAGAATGAAAAGAAAGCAGCAGAAGTATTATAAAGTAAAATGGGTTACTGCATTGTTTTTCTAAAATGCCATTCAGCTGAATAAATGTTAATCAGGTTTTTCTTGTCTTGTACAAACATGAAACAGATTATTGGTTGTCAGTTAAAGTGAAGATAATTGTAAAGTTTGTTGATGGCTATTGCCATTACACAGCATTTTACAATCATATTGCGTGTGTGTGTCTGTGTGTGTTTTGAGGTGCACTTGGATTTTCTAAGGAAATATTAAAATAATTTCTATTTCTCATAGAGGACACTGCACTATTGAGCAATGGGTATTTCTTTGAGTTTGAATGTCTTTAAGGCTTTCACCCTGCAGATCAAAAAGGATGCATGGTTACATCTTATAAGCAAAATAAATACAAATGTTTTTAATGTTGCTTAGTGAAAACAGTGCTTACTTAGTGCTCACATACTTGCCTTACTGGAGGACTTCTCCAGAGGGCACACAAGAAAAAAAATTATAGACATTAGAACATCCTGATTTGCTTAATTAAAACAATAAACGTGGCGACAATTGAGGGTGGCACTACTTTGCTAATTCTGAGATCACAGGGGGACAAAACACGCCATCTGCACCGTCCCCGATCTGCATTTTTAGCATTTAACGCCGTGCACGTTTGGAACAGTCTCAGACTTGCTTCTATTTAGTTATGCAGGTCGGTGACCCTGTCATATCTCCATGCTGCCAATACAGTGTCCGCACGGGTTATCTGCGTACGCGCTGGGTTCATTTCTGAGGAAATGCACAACCAACATTCAAAACCATCATGCGCAGGCAAACACATGCTTGAATGCAGGTATTTCTCCAGCTGAAGTGCGACGATGGAGGGAGGCTCTCTGTTGTTTACAGCCTGGTGAATTTAAGCGCACAACATATGGTGGTCAATGACAATTGGTTAAAGGCTGCTTCAATAGTTTCAGAATTTACCCGAGGTCGACGCACAACAGGATGGAACAATCCTCAGTGAGCCGTGGCCAGACCCATCTCCCACACAGTGAATCACCGAGTATTCACACACCTAAAGATAACTTTAAAATGACCTTTCTCATGTTGTCTCTGCTCTGTTTGTAGACCTCCAACCCGCCACCAATAAAAGCACAGGAACTTGCGTACACACATTAATCCATCTTTCTGCAGTATGAGCCCCTGCATGGTGATTTAATCTCAGTCTCAATCCACAGGCACTAATCCGGCAGATTATAGACCTCTCACTCCACTGTGCACACACACACACACACACACACACACACACACACACGCACACACGCACACACGCACACACACACACACACACACACACACACACACACACAGTCGACACATCCCATTATTAACAGCATCTTTATTATATGTGACAATCCCCTCCAAGGGATATTGCCCCCTCAGCGTTTGCCCAACATGACACCAGCTGAGACACTGAGCACATATTAATACAAACAGAATTATCTGCAATGCATATCCTCGTGTAATCATATGCATAATCATATGTTTACACACACACACACACACACACACACACACACACACACACACACACACACACACACACACACACACACACACACACACACACACACACACACACACACACACACACACACACACACACACACAGACAGACAGACGTACAGTCAACACAGCACATTGTTGAATTTAGATGGATTGAAGCTTTAGTGCAGCTGCACACACACACACACACACACACACACACACACACACACACACACGCACACACATGTTCATACACAAATACACACATATTATTAAGGTGATTAAATACTTGCTATTAATCTGTCTCAGTGTCAGTCGTAAAACAAACAACAGAAATATGCTGACTTTCAGCACATGTCAGAGAAATTATGTTGGGGTTATACAGATGCACACGTCTGTGTGTGTTGTGTAATCACATGTAATCTGCAATTATATCGACACTGGACAAGAGAGACGTAATCCCCCTGACCTGGTAAAGACACAGATAGATAGATGTGGGATATATTAATGGGTAAACCTCCAATTCAGATGAACAGGATTAATAACATGTTAACATCTTTACATGATGTTGCTCAGAATCGAGACAGATTTGTGTCCCTGTGTTCTGTTCAATAAGGAAAAGATTGAGTCCACTTCATTTTTTTGACACTTAAATTTGCACACTAAAATATTTCAGTTTCCATGACGGCACTGCTCTATTTCTTTATTACTTGTAGTCATTCAAAATCATTTTTATGCCAGGTTTCAATGCACTTTACAGGCAACTAAACAAATGTAAAATAAAAATACACAAATAGCAGGAGTGGATTCTTCAGCTTCTCCATATCACAGTGGTACTATTCTCTACCTCCAGCAGAGACTTGGTCAAAACAGAAACAATGAAATTATTTTGTGTGTGTTTGTGATATTTGGTTCTATTGTAATGAGGTAATGGCAACTCAAAGGTTGCCTCATTGCTGAATTGCTGTAGCTGGTGAGCTTACCACTAAACAGCCAGGCTAGTGCTAGTTCAGCTTTTCCAGGGTTTATTCTGTGTTCTCCTTATGGTTTAGTTTACTCTTTCTCTTAACCTTTTGTTTTGATAATGTTATTATTATATAAAGTAGATATATACACTTTATATACTTTATATAAGATAAAGTAAACAGTAAATTATAAATTAAATTCAGTAAATGTAATGTAAATGTAAATTTAATTTAGTAAATGTAAATTAATGAGGACTAATGCTCACTAATGCCAAACTATCAAATTCAACACATTCTAACCAAAAGGACGTAATAGGTCGATTCTCACTCCCAAACCAACATATATGAATATTTTAAGTGCCCTTTATCGGACCTGCACGTCCGCAGACCTAAACGACAATGAGACCAGCAACAGGCATATGGGACCTTTATTGTTATAGTTATCAATTGTTACCATTGTCAAATGGTCACAGTTTGGTTCAGTTTTGGCACCAAAACTACTTGGTGAGGTTTAGGAAAAGATTATGCACCTAATTTACATCACGTTAAGATTGTGACGTCACCTGACTTCAGCCAATGCTTCTGCCATAATTACTGCGGTCGCTAAAGCTCTCAGTAAACATAAATATAGGTAGTTTTAACACCCTTCTGCCATCACCCAGCATAGTTTGTTTTTGCTATAAGTTAATTGCACTTGTTAACTTATCAACGTAGCTCGCTTACTAATAGGCTAATGGTGACATAGCTTCTAGAAAAGGTACCATTTACTCTGTAACTGTCTGCAAACCAGTGAGATTTTGTGCAGCAGGAAAGGGAGTTAAATAAAAGAGAAACAGAGAATGGTGCAACACAGCTAATAAGCATTAAGACTTCCATGTTCCAGTTTGGACTCTGTGACTGTTGTCCCTTCAAAGGTCAGCACTGTTAAGCCAGCTACCTACGACCAGAACAAATTTACAGGTCAGATTACACCAAAAACTCCACAAACATACTCGCTCTTGTTTTTGCAGAACAAAATACGGGTGGATAACAAATGCACATACAGACACGTATCCATTCATTATAAATGGTATTGATTTTCACAGAGAAATTAATAATTGATTGAAGAAAGTAACCATTTGGTACCAACCTTGTAAATACTAGTATTACCATAGCAACGACTTAGCAAGCTAGACTTTAACTAACAATTCTACAAATTTAAGTCATCATCTTCTTCTGGAAGTGTATTCTCTATTCATAAAGGTATTGATTCAAAAATAAAATGATTAAATGAACTAAACATCCGTAACTATTTCTAAATAAAAGCACAAACTTTACACAGACTCTTTTTAATTATGAGTAGTGTTTCATTCAGGTGGCAATTGAGCATGTGGGTATGTATATGCATGAGCGAGAGTAGAGATTATTATAATGGGGAACTGCCAGGAAAAAAACGTGTGTGTGTGTGTGTGTGTGTGTGTGTGTGTGTGTGTGTGTGTGTGTGTGTGTGTGTGTGTGTGTGTGTGTGTGTGTGTGTGTGTGTGTGTGTGTGTGTGTGTGTGTGTGTGTGTGTGTGTGTGTGTGTGTGTGTGTGTGTGTGTGTGTTAGATGGAGCGATGCCAATGAGTCTGCGCTAGGCTGAAATCAGAGTATCAAGTCATGATCCCTCTGCAGTTCTGGATGTGTGTGCATGTATGTGCATTTGGCATGGCTGATCACTGTGATACTGATAGCTCCGGTTCCTCCCTCTTATCTCTCTCCTCTCTGCCTCTGCTCATCAGTCCCTCATCAGCTGCCAGCTCAGCCAATCAGTCTTCACATAAACAGGTCAGCAGCCACGCATACAGACTCCCACCAACCCTACAAACCAGTCAGTGTTCATCTTGTAGCACCAAAGAGGTGTCACTCAGTGTTAGCGCTCACCTCGTGTCCTCGTTTGCAAAATCGAGAAAAAGTTGGCTGCAGTTGAAGCATCTCATATTATTATTGCACCCTCGTTTCCAGTTACTTTTTATTCTTCCTCTTCCCTTTCTCATTTCTCCAGTAAATCACTATAATTTATGTTTTTAAATATTAGATCCCAATAAAGTTTGCTTTTGGTTTTTTTGCTTCATAGTACATTGCTTTTAGTATTTAGGTTCTTTATTTAAACTGCCTTTTAGAAAAAAAAATGGTTTCAGTAATTTCATTCCCAGTGCAGCTGATAGACTCAAAGCTACATCTTCTGCTGACCTCATTAAGAGTAATTTTCCATGAGTGTACAGCATGTACAGTTTAGGCTTTCCTTTAGCAAAAATTCCTTTTTAGTTTCCTGGCATCCCAACAGGGCAGCCTAATACAACCTTATTGAATATAGGCACCAACCCACCCATTGGTTTGTCAACAGCCGTTTTGAAGCCATGAGTCTGGCATTTTGGCCATCACCATATTGATTTTTTTTGGAGCCATGAGCGACCATATTTGGAAAGTCAATTCCACAAGTTATTATGACGTCATTTGCTTAATTCACTCTTTCTGATCAATGTTCTGGTGGTCCATCTAAAAATAATTCCATAATTAATCAGATATTAAGCCTCAAAAAGAAGTATGTTTGGGGCATGTCAGGTTCCTGGTATATGTGGGCGGGGATTAGGATCATCCCCTCACTCCTCCCCAGCTTGTCCAAATATGGTCACTTTTGGCTCCAAAAAAACCAAGATGGCAATGGCCACAATGCCAGACTGGAGAGTTGGCACATGGGCTTGCAATAGTTGATGTTTTTTTTCTTGTTTTTTTTCTTGTAGCTCAGGCCTGTTATTCTGTTGGCAGCTTCATAGCCAAGACGTTTACAGCTGGTGATCTTTGAACCTCTCTCAAAATGCAGTGACCAGTTTATTTTTCGTTCAATGTAGACTAGTATAGAAAATATAATTAGACTTCTTGCAGTCTATATGTTAATAAATAATGTCTTGTTTGGCTGGGACTTTTGGATGCAGTTCTTCTGAATGCGTGTTACTGGGTGCCATCTTGGCTCTACAGCACAGAGCTGGACTGGAGCCAAGATGGCAGATGGCTGCTTGTCTGCAGGCTTTGGATTCCTACCAGGCCTCTAATACAGCAAACACAGACTACTGGGGGGAGGATGATGCTGCCTGGGCTAGGATGATGGTATTTATTGTTTCTCTGTGTCTCTCTCTCTCTCTCTCTCTCTCTTGTTTCTTTTTCTCAACTCATTTCTCTTTTTTTTTTTTCTTACCTTTGATTCTCTCCAGTGATTCAGCATAATTTTAGGTTTTCCCACACACTTCTTCTTATCCTCTTCTTTTAGTGTTTTCCCTTTTGTGTTTTCTGTCCCCATTATACTTTATAAATATATTTAAAAAAAAAAGTAGAATATGACAATCAGACAGAATAATATTACTGAAACTAAATAATGTATCTGTCTCTCCCCTCCTGCTTTTTTAGATGACGCAACGACTGAATTATGTAATTACATAAATATGGTGTAATTTAACAACTTTAAACTATAATTTGTTATAAATCTGTACACAAGTTGAGAAAGAAGGGATCTGCCACTGCTTTCTTTCTATCTATTTGCATTGTCATTGCAGAATATGTTTCATTTTAACTACATTTTGCTGATGTTCTGATTTAAAGCGTTTTGCAGCGTGACTGAGCATTAAATTCATGTTTTACAATCGGGACAGGACAGAAGATTAGATTACAACTTTGCAGTGCTTCTAAAAAACATCAATTATCGTGTGCCAAAGAAATGCTGAGTACTGAAACAGGGTTTAAATCTATAAATTTGTTTTACAGTAGGTATTAGAGTGACATCATTCACACACAGAGAATGGTCAGAGCTGGGTAAAAATACTGCTCTTACAGCAGTAGGGAAAAGGATATACATTTTGTTTTCCTCTTTTGTATCCCCATACATTTTTCTCACTTTCCTCCTCTTCTTTCTTAATTTTTTCATATTTTCTATCCTTTTTTTGTCCTTTTTGCTTTCTCTCTCTGACTCCCACCTCAACCTCTCTCTCTCCCTCTCTCATCTTTCTGCATCCCATTCTCTTTTTGCCATCTCGATTTCTCTCCCGGAGCAAGCAACAGTATGTATACACCCGGTTGCTGTGGCAACCCAAGGAGGCCACATGAGCGGGTGGATGAACAAAAGACCTAGAGACCCTCATCCACCAAGAGAGAGAGAGACAGAGAGAGAGAGAGAGAAGGAAAATCAGATTTCATTTTTAGGCGAGGGGTTTTGGTGTGTTGAAAATGAGGAGGTGGTGGTTGAGGAGGAGGAGGAGGAAGAGGAGGGAGAGAGGGGAGGGATGGATAGTGTAGGTGAGGTGAGTTCATAAATGAAAGCGAGAGAGAGAGAGAGAGAGAGAGAGAGAGAGAGAGAGAGAGAGAGAGAGAGAGAGAGAGAGAGAGAGAGAGAGAGAGAGAGAGAGAGAGATGGGGGAAGGGAGAAATGGTTAACAAAGCACAAAAAAAAAAGGGAAAAGATTGCAGTGAATAAAACAGAAAAGCCTAAAACATGGAACAGTGCATTATGGGCAGCAGCGGTGTCTCAGAATTAAAGATCATGAGCTGTAGAGGACTGACTGTCATTTTTTTTAGTACTAAGATCATTTTATAGAAATCTTCAAGATGTTCAAGAGTAAAGAAACCTTTCCTGAGTCTATATGTACTCATATTTAATGCAAATAATATACAGGAGGGTGTCCAGTTTGTACCGGAATCATACTGACAGGAGTCTATGAGAGTTAAAGCCACAATGTAGGCTTTAAGCCTTGATCATGTTTACTACGGGGACCATCACCAGTTTATTGTGGGTGTCTATTAGAGCAGTGCTCCCCAACTGACATGCATTTAAGAGCATGTCACATGATTAGCAAGTAAGGAAATTGTTTATTTTCTTGTGAAATACAAGTCCAACCTTTATCTCCAGCACAAACTATTCAAATGAAACATTATTGGAAATCCACGTCACTTTTGTGCTCACAGCACATAGACATATGGAACCTGTGCATAAAAGGGTCGCACAGCTTGTCCGAAGCTGTTAATCCCAGTGCATCAAATCCTGGCATTTTGTCAAAGCCTGCTGACGTCTCATACATATGCTCAAGGTGCCTCAGGTTAAAGCGTGAAAACCACGTGGTTAGGGTGAGGAACACATCATGGTTTTGTGTTAAAGGAAGTCATTTTATGTGAGCAACGTTGTCATGTAGATTACATGCGTTACGTGAATTGAATATGTTATATTGTGTAAGTAATTTAGGATACTGAAAAGAAATCCACGTTGACTTTTGCTTTTGCACGGACGCCCGTGGGCGGCTGTGGATCAGATAGATGATGAGTGGGTTGCCAAGTGATTGTCAGGTCGGCAGTTCAATCCTCGGTTCTTCCCATCCACGTGTTGAAGTGTCCTTGGGCACAACACTGAACCCGAGGTTGTTCCCAATGGCAAGTGAGCGCCTTATGTATCTCTCTAATGCCAACAGCTTCGGCAGTATTTGACACCCTGGGATTAAGAACATGTTGCCTCTAGACATCAGCGTCCATCCTTGTTGATGTCTTTCTTCAGCTACCTGTGAGATATAAAACCCAAAGCAGGGAGTGCAGTCTGAGTTTCACAGTACATTCATGAGTTTGAAAGTTTACCAGATTATGATCTTTTGTCAGGATGATGGCGAGGTAAACAGCAGAAATATTTTCTCTGGGCTCCAAAGTAATCTTTCAGGTGTGTACATTTTTAATTGACCATCTCCGCTCCTTGTTTGACGAAAAGCTGAATTGTAAGCACCAGGTGAAGGGAGAATATGTCACAATATGGCTTTAAGGGTCACAAGCCATGATGTTTGATTGGAGAAAGTGGGAAATGTGACATTTTACTTACAAAATTAAGTAATAAAGATGTAGAGGTTTGGTGTGCTGGCTTATGTTGTCTAGTTTAATCATGAAATAGCCTGTATAATATGAGATCTAATTACCTTAGCCACCCCAAGGCTTCTTCCAATTACTCCAGCTGTAAAGAAAACAGCTAAATGTCTCTTGTAACTATTTTAATCAGCACTTCCAACTGCACTGCGTGGATGGTAATTATGTTGGCCTCGTTGTTGCTCGTTCAGAACAAGGAGAAGACATGAACTCAGTCTCACATATAGAGCCGTAACCCAGTAATAATTAGATAGAAAAATACACTTGGGGAAATGTCAGGTTGATTTCCACTTCAAGCCTTTCCCTCATTATTTTTGCTCTTTTTCATTAACAGTTTTTTATGTTCACAAGCCGTGTGGATTCATTTGTGGAAGAAAAACACAACAACTTGGTTACCCGGTTGATAAATGAAGGACGTTATCGCCTGTGTTATAATTTTTGACACAGGATGTTACCTCTCCTAATCAGCCATAAAACGATTAACCTTTGAAGTCTATAATTAACATTTGTGCAGAAATGAACTCTTGTTTGTCTAAGTAAACGTAGAGAGCGCGACCCTTTGCAATATATACTGAAAGACCCTTTAGGGCACTAGTGGGGGAACCGTATTCAATTATGCTGCCTATTAAAACTTGTCAGGGATATGTGTGTGTGTGTGTGTGTTATGTCAGCTGAAACAGGACAGCCTTATGCAAATATAATTACACCAATTAAACCACGGAGGGGCCTCCGAGGGGGGTTTTGTGTGGAAAGACTGGCAGCAGTTCTATGTAAGTGTTGGTGTGTGTGTGTGTGTGTGTGTGTGTGTGTGTGTGTGTGTGTGTGTGTGTGTGTGTGTGTGTGTGTGTGTGTGTGTGTGTGTGTGTGCGTGCGTGCGTGTGCGTGTGGCAGTGGGTATGCTGGTTATGGAGCTGCTTTTTCGGTGTACATGTATGTAGGTTGACAAGCACACATGTGGGTGTTGACGTTCAGGGAACACTATTCTTTGCACCCTTTCCTCCATCCCCCATCAGAGCCACCATCACCCCATCCTTCCCCACCCCGCCCCCAATGCCGGCTTCCACGTCTGTCTTCAGGGAGCTGCAGGAGCTCAAAGGAGAAACCTTGGGAGTGATGGAGGAAGGGATGAGGACATGGAGGAAAATACAGGAGAGTAAACATATGAAAGAGAGACTGGGAGCAAATCAGCTGCCACACTGTTATATATCAGAAGTAAATCAAGATCGACACTTTCTTCTACCAATGACTGTGTTTGACTGACATCATGAATGAGTGGTCTCGTGTATAAAAACACCAGGGTGGCTACTGTCTTTCTTTCCTCTTGATGAATTCACTCGAAGTCAGTACAGGCACTCTTGACCCTTTAGACTTCACTCATTAAACCTGTGCTGCACATGCAGACCAGACCATTATTTTGTAGTTTTGTGAAAGAAAAAGTGAAAACATTTACTGTAAGTGGACATACTCATCTGATATTTAACCATACATATATACATATATTGTACAGATATTTTCCAGATAAAAATCTAAATTCTGTAACTGATACGCACTGAATGATGATGTATGTGATAGAGGTTTTCATGGATGTAGTTGGTACAGATACAAAAAGGACCCAGACCTTTAATTTTGCTGCCCTTTATAGAAAGCTGGATTTCAAGTAATTCAAACCAGCTCCACCTGCAGCAACTATACAACACCAATATCCTTCCTCTGTAGAAAAGTCAAGTGGATAAGAAATAATTCAGGCAGAAAATATACTGGTACAGACAAGCTTTAGTAGAGATGGACTAACTGAGGGGAGAGAAACTAGATCAAGATATTAGAGCAAAACGTTATGAAAAAACAATATAGTATTTGAAGTAGAAAAAGGGATTTGTCATGCCACAGTATAGAACTTTACCTTGTCACATCTAGAGCAGTCAAACCGATCTAAAAGTTTTGTTTTTGTGCTGCCTTCTTTTACACTCATCACTCTGCTGTCATATAATAGTAAAAGATGTGTAAAAAATGTATGTATTTCTGCATGATTCCTTCCAAAAAAAAAAAAAATTCCTTTAGAGAACTTTAGGATGAGACATCTTTGTGATGGAGTGAGTGACTGGCTACACTGATGTAATTCTTTCTGACATTTACAGGGGATTTTTCTCCATGTCCCCCCACATTTCCTTCTGAGCAGATCAGCATTCAGTGTTTTTTCCCTGAGGGTTATCACCAGCAACCAAGCCTGTCAGGTTAAATTTACCCCTGAGAAACTACCTGTTCATACCGGCAGTGGGAGAAAATGACAGAATTTCTTCTGACGTTGCCTAAAAAAATCTTTTCAGTCTTACTCTTGTAGTAAATAAACTGTGATCACAACACAGTCAAAGTGATTTTATCACAGACACCAGCATCTACTAGAAGTTGTTGTCAACCATTCGTCTTTGTGTATTTTCCAAAATACAGTGACAACATCACACTCGACTGCACTTTACAGAGTTATTACAAGCAATTCACTGAAGTACAGCCAGGTTCTGAATAAAGGAAACATACTCAGAGCAGGTAATTGTGACACAACACATGAGGATTTGTAGAGTCACTTTGACTAACGGCCTGTCGCTTTTCAATGCATCAATGCAATTATTAAAGAGCACCAACTGCATTACTGTATATTACAATATATTTTGGCAGGTCAGTGGTGATGAATGTAGTTGTGGTGGCTGTTTCTCTGCCCCTCTATGGCCAAACTTATGAGTCTGTTTACACCTGGCATTAATATATGCCCTGGTGATCCAATCACAAGTAGGCAGCTCAAAGTACGGGTGTGAAAACACCCAGGACACCTTGATTTTATTTTTTAGTTGACCCCGTCTGTAATTTCTGACTCACATCAGACCCTTGCACAGTTCTTTTATCCACTGCAGTGCAGAGCCCGACCCTTTCAAACTCGCTGGAATAATGAAATAATCTGAGCCTGACGGTGCAGGTAGTGAATTACAAACTCGAGTGTTCAAACATTTGCAAATGTAAAATGAGTTATCGATTTCGAATTGACAGTGCATTAAAATAAGGCTCCAGTGAGCAAAGATGTCTCATTGCACCATGACTCCTCCCTCTTCCTGTTTGTCTATTTGTTCAAGTGTTTTTACTTGCTTATTTACTTGATATTCATTTGTATATAGAGCGGTGATGTTAGAGTAGATCACAAGTGGTCACTCGAGATGCACGACAATGCAAGGTATGCACAGATGTATTTAGAGCTCTCCACTTGTGATGGGATCACCCAGGACGTGTGTTAATACCAGATCTGAACAGGCTATATGAGTTCCAGTAAAAGGTCCAGCACGGTTAGTTGGCTTCACCATTAGGGGACTGCCTGAGGACATAACAGGGATGCTGTCCTGGTAGTTCTCTCTCTTCTTTTGCTGAGCAGCCAGGACGCCCACCACATGGCCTTCACTTTAGATGAATTTGCCTTTGTGTTATTTTGCTTTATTTTTACACTCGTACTTCACTCACTGATGCCCGACAGTCCTCTATTTCATTATGAGTTGTTAAGCTGGGTTTAATAAACTCCCTTCTTACCTTACATTAGTGTGTGTGTGTGTGTGTGTGTGTGTGTGTGTGTGTGTGTGTGTGTGTGTGTGTGTGTGTGTGTGGACTCTTTCCTTTGTTGCCAGATTTGTAAACACAATTCTACACTGTATATCATTACCAGCTTTGTCTGTCATCAGATAAATGCCTTTTGTTAGAAAGACTGAAAACCAGCCAATTGAAATGCACCCAAATTCTTAGTGTTCTAGCAGATGACAATTTTAAGAAGTTGCTTAAACTGTTCATTTTCTGTGATGGATTCTCTGAAGGTCTTCTTGAGAGGCAGCCAAGGATACCCATTTTCTTTTTACCCAATGCTTTAAAATTAGTGAGACAGAGTTAATGGATTTTGGCCCACACATGTACCAGATTGCTCTCTCCCTCTCTCCTGCACACAACAGTAGGAGAGGAGATGTTAGCCAGCGTGTGACGTGCATTCTGATTCCCTCTCCTGGGGAGGGATGAGTCCTCTTCCTTAAAAGGAATTTACAGTTCAATAATGTATTTTCTAATCTCATACAGCATTTAAAAAACATTGCCATGTCTATTTTAAGCTCTCTAACAAACTTTACACTGTCCTCTCCTCTCCTTTGCTGCTAATCAGTCAGCAGATGTTTGGGAGGGACACATGCCACTCTTTTTCCCCCTCCCTCCCGTCCTCCCGTCCCTCCCGTCCCTCCCTCTCTCCCCTTTTAATTCCCTCTGAGTTTCCTTCGATCTTGGCTTGCCAAATCTTTAAATGAAGGAGCTGTTGTCATGTGAGCAGACAACCCAGCTGGATTTATCCCTCCCTCCTCCTCTCTACAAACCTGTTCTCCCGCCTGATGAAATTATTAATCCACAGTCATGTGCTGATTATTGAACCATGTCCTTTTTTTAATAGAAGTGATGTTAACGTGTTCTCACCCTAACATTGTGTTTTTCTTACAGGCATTTTATTCTTTCCATAAGCCTTAACAACTAGCCAAGTACAAATGTACCCATTTCTCTATGTTTATTCCACCCTCAGTCCTTCCTCTCTTCAGTCTCTACACCCTTCATTTTACCAGCAATGTTTTCACCTTTTTTCTGGGGAGCTTTTAGTATTATAAGACCTAAAAAGCATGAAGCAAATTGAGATGTTTTGCTACCTTTAACTTTCTTTCTTTCTGCAGGTTGATTTATGGTGAAAATTTCTACAGCGTGGCTAAGGCTTTTTTAAGAGTGCTGACAAGTCAAATTTGTTTCTCAAATTATATCTTTAGGACAGACCGTCTGCACTGATAGTTGCAAGTGAGCGGACCGGATTTGGTGTGTCCAGACATCACTAACTGATCTGCATAGGTCGCTGTGGTAACGACGTATGCTTGCTACACTGGTGTAGATATTCAACGCTTTCCAACGCAGAACCAAAATGCCAGCAGACAATTTATTTCAGTGTCAAGCTGCTTTTGTTCATCGTGCCAAAAGCTCCACTCTCTGCTAGACAATGTTAGTAAAGTATCACATTAAACTGGCTAACATTATATCTGTGTGGCACTTGTGCTGATATTAGCTTCTGACTGAGTGTTTTATAGACACAACAGGCCACACCATACAGAGGACCCACCTATCCATCAACATTACTGTAGAGCAAAGTTGTTTCAGTGTTGGTGTTTGGCTCTACTGTAGATAAGAACTGGAGATGCTGGGGATTGAACCCAGGACCTCATACATGCAAAGCATGTGCTCTACCACTGAGCTACATCCCCTCCGGCAGCCCCAACAACATGTTCATTTCTGACATACAGTCTTCAAACTGAGGATTTCTATAACTGCAGACAGCCACACATGCACCGTGCATTATTCCATCAGTGATCTATAGTGCAATATAATCTGTGTAATCAGCCAATGAATCAGTTGAATTAAGTAATCGGTTTCCTCCACACAATCATCATCTCTCATCCTTTCAATACTGGCTTCTGTGTAATGTTTCCTGCAAATGAGTGTGCAAGGCTTAAAAACGCAATCATCTTTCTCCTCACTGTACCGCTGAGTTAAAACTGACGGTCTATTTGAATGGATAAAAGGCTGCAAGAAAACATGTGGATGAAAAGTTTAAGCGGATAACATTTGATGCAAAACAAGCCTAACAAGTTAACACATTAAGTCAAGTTAGAAATGTTAGGAATTTAAGTCATATATATATTTTATTTGTATTCTGGTATTCCATCAGTTTTGCAGGATTCACAGTTTAAAAAAAAAGAAGCATTTTCCTGTCCCTTCATGCAGTCCATCAGTTCATCAGTCTGAATCAAGCCACTTTAGCTACTGTCTCTTTCAGGCCCACCACCCTAAAATCCTACTGTCTTCTGATTGGCAACCTGCTGAACAGCAACACTCAGTGCTAGATTAGATCAGCTGGAGGGATGCGAGCTGTAAACTGTACCGTGCTATGATGGATTGTCTCACTGTCAGTTGATGGGCCCTTAACCTATCTTCAACCTTAATCCTAACCTTAATCTTAATCCTTCCAGAGCCATGCGGCAACCTCTGGTGGGGAAAAACTAAGCTATTCCAGTTCCTCGAGTGGCCACTTGAGGCTGACTCAATGTCCAACTCCAGGGCAGAAATTACTGTAACATGTCTACAGCCTCGAGCAATATATGACTTTTGTTAAATACCACTCTCATTAACTGTTTATTGTGTAAAATAACTGTGGATTTATCACAAGCTGAATACAAAGCTCTTTCCAACTATGCTCCTGTGGCAAAAGCACCAGACTAGTTTGACAGGCTTTTGGCCAAGATTATCTTCACTTTAACATAATTTATGTATCGTAGACTAACCGAGAGACAATTCACAAACTAGAGTACAGGTCAAACAGGGGTAGATTGCATGCTTTGCATGTATGAGGTCCTGGTTTCAATTCCCAGCATCTCCAATTTTTATCTATAATAGAGCCAATCATGTCATGTCATGCCACCAGTGTAGCTATGCATACGTCGTTACCACAGCGACCCATGCAGATCGGTTGGTGATATCTGGACACACCGAAGCCAAGCCGCTCACTTGCAAATATCAATGCAGATTCTACAGATTTTCTACCGATGAGCCCCTCGTGGCTAAGATCAAATTTCTGAACATAATTGTGCTGGATGTCAAAACAAAATCTATAAAACTAACCTGATCTCACAGAAATATATGAAATGAACATGACCTCTGAACTCGGCATGCTTGTAATTCATTCGTATTTCTGTGAGATCTGGCTATAAAAAGCAGGCTCGGCACTAAAGCTGAAGGCTACTCTGTATAGTTTAATGAGTCTGAGTCCAGTACAGTCGAAGCTTTCTTCTCCCTCAAACAATAAATGCTTTGACACCGAAAGGCCTTGAACATTTTCAGCGAAGCAACTCTGAATTGGGAATATTCCACATCTGCTCGGGTCCACATTGCAGCACAACAGAGGCAACCCAAGCCTGGGTTAAAAGCTGTGGCAGCGTATTGTAAAGGATTTAAATCTCTGTGCTATCAGCCACCCACAGCAGTTTATCTCCCAGCATTGGGAACTCTGCTTACAAGCATGTTTCTGGAATAATAAAAAAAAAAAAAATCGACCGTGAAATCGAGCATAGTGACGTAACTTCAATGTCATCCCTCCTTGAGATGTATTTATTCTTTCTGTAAAGAATGTGGACTTTCTAACTGCTGCTAATGATGCCCAGTGCACCCACCCCCTCACTCCTTTTAAGTTAAGACTCTTTCTCTGGCAGGGCGAGAATCAAAACATGTTGTCAAGAGCAGCTTAGCACACAAAGGCTCCGTCTTACCGTTTCAGAGGTCAGGCTTTATCATTCAGAAACAATGACCCCGATCGCCTCATGATACAAGTCAATCGGTAAACAACTTGACACACATCACACTCCTGTGACACCTCGCACAAACACACACACACTACACAACGATTATGTGTAGAACTTCACTGTGAATGAATGAGGGGAAGGTTAATATTTGTTTTTCAAAATGCTTTAAAAGGCAGATTTGTGGAACCTTGTAGATTTATAAGCTTACTCCGAGCTAAAAGACATCCGTTCAGCAAGTTGTACTTCCCAAAAAAACCTGGAGATAAGCTCTTCTGGGGAGTTGTGATGCATTGTCCCTCGACGATTTAGATGTCTCAGAGTAAAATAGCCTTTCTTGCTTTGACAGCAGCTAAAAATTGTAGCTCTCTACAATGGAGGTCTGACTCACCACCTGCACAACAGCAGTGTAGAAAGAGATTCTTATGTACATCACAGAAAATCCTGAATGGTGAGGGAGAAACAGTTGGACATGATGCGGAAAATTGGGGGCTGTGACACAAAATATGTCGACAGTGGATGTAAGTTAGAGATTAGCATAGTGATAAGAGATAAAATACGATGGTAATTAGTGCACACACAAGAAATGTGTTTCAGAGTCCGCTGACTGATCAGGATGCTTCAAAATCAGCTATGAAGCACTTCACTGCCACATGTATGACCGGGGTCTAAAAGGAGGTCATGTGTCGAAGTTGAAAGAGTGATAAAGTCTAATAGGGAGGAGGTTGAATGGGAAAAACACAGGACTTTTACCCATGAGACCAGTGTTGGAGTTTGTAACAAAGCAAAAGTAAATGTGGATTTCTTTAAAAAAAAAAAAAAGTAAGTTCCTTACGTAATGTATTTAACTGGTGTAACGTGACGTATGTTATTTTATCCTGTAATTGATTGATTCTTTATATTTGAACAACTATTGGAATATTTGATATTCCAATAGTTGATATAGTCGATATAATAGTTTTCGTCTTTATTTTACTTTGGTAAAATATAATTTACTGTGCACGCTGTTGCTTTAATATATTATCTCATCAACACTATGTGTTTAGTTTCCACAGTGGATTTGGAGACAAGTATTCAAATAAACCAGTAGCTAGAAAGCCGCTTGTGTCTGCCTGAGAGAATTCCCAAACCAAGATCTTTTCTTAACGCTAACTAAGTAGATCTAGTGCGTAAACCTGAGGCATCTTACTTTTCACACCTATATAATATTGACACGGCATTGTCTAGTGGACTGACAGGTATATTTCATGCTTTGGTGAATATTATCTTTATTATCTGGCAACACTTCTCTCCACTAATAGAGCTGCAATAGTGCAAATGGTTGGAAACAAAAGAGGAAGATTACCTTATAATCTTCTTTATTTATTGATTGATTTGGCTGGTTTCTCACCACACCTGTAGAGCACATGATTCACCATGTAACCAGCTGCGCAACTTAAACTCAAATGTAGTGGAAGTCAGTATTTAAATGATCTTCCTCTTCCTCTGCACCCCCACATTCAAAATCCTGTTCTTCAGATTTCTACGCTGCCGATCACACAGACTTTTATATATATATTTTACACTACTCATGTATTAATGTCACAGTGAGCCACGGAGCTCCACTTTGTACCGAGCACTTGTTTCTTCAATTAGATCTCAGCGGGGTGGAGGGGTACAGCGTCGTACTCGCCCCGGGCTCTCTCCTACTCTCTCCGCTTCTCCGCGCAGTTGGGAGTGGGTTAACAGGATTAAGGGGACATGCATTGGGTTGGGTGGAAGGGTGAGTACGTTGGCAGTGACTCCCATCATGGTATGCAGTCTGAGAACTCAACGTGTAGTGTATTTAGGTCAGATTCAAAAATGGCATACATTAAACACACGTAAATAGACTCAGGGGATGTTAAAGACTTTAAGACTGAGGGGGGAAGATAGATGATAGATAGATGGAGGGATGGATGGATAGATAAATAGATAGATGGATGGATGGATGGATGGATGGATGGATGGATGGATGGATGGATGGATGGATGGATGGATAGATAGATAGATAGATAGATAGATAGATAGATAGATAGATAGATAGATAGATAGATAGATAGATAGATAGATAGATAGATAGATAGATAGATAGATAGATAGATAGATAGATAGATAGATACGTGGTCACACAGGGAGAAACAGATTGACACTGGTTAAAAGAGGGAGGTTAAAAGAGGGAGGTTAAAGGAGGTGGTGCTCGGGGGCTGTGCATCTTGACGCTGTGTGTTGATCTAAGAAACTGAGTGTGGATCATAAGGGAGTTGATTTTGGCATAATCTACTTAATCTGATTGAGGCCAGAGTCGTCTTCACAGGCTCAATAATTGATAGCACCATCTGCTGTGGAATCAATCCGGCACCATGTCATACGTAAGGAATTGGGTTAGAGCTGCACTGAGGTAATTACGTTTCATACCTTTGTTTGCCATCAGGAGTCTGATACTGGATAATTCCATTTAACACTGTTCTGTCATCAGAATCACAACATGATGAATGGGTGTGGAGTCCTTTGGATTTGTGGATTTGTGTGCCGCAGGCAAAGCAGACCAGGTGAACACATGGAGTGGATATAATACAGCATCTTGCAATATTTTGACCATAAAACTACACTTTGTAGTTATTTCAACAATTTATTCATCAGTTAAAAAAAATATTTTGGCTTTTTCTTTGTATTACGTACAGCGATTTTAACTTTATTAAAACACTTTTATTTCTTAGCTATCAGTATTTCAACTAAGTATTTCCAACTCATTTTCACACACAGCTGATTTAATAGCAATGCAGAAGTCCTCTTGCGGTCCTGCTTCCTCTGCTTGGCAATCACTGCATTAGCTGATTAGATTTAGCAATATTCAATTGCAGGGACCAGCCTCTGACGAGTCGCTGCGATTGTCTTACAAAGCACTTCTTTGACAGATGCGGTTCGTGATTATATTTCAGCTGAATGGCTACAGCACAGAATAATCATAGCAGAAATTATCCCTTGAATCAGACAAGTCTTTTAATAAAATACAGTGTGTGTGATGTGCATTCATCCATGTGTTTGTTATGGCTGGATTATAGTCATGTTGTGCTTGTGTGTGACATGTAAATAATTGATTGCCTAGCATTGTTTGAACATTTTTAATTCACAGCAGAGGGAAGGATAGCGCACACGGTTGTCCCCCGATGAAAAGAAGGACCTGCAAACATGGGCGACTCACAACATTAACATGTATCGTATGTGACGGTGAGGCAGCTTTGTTTCCTTGGTCGAGCAATGTGTTGCAACACCTCAGTCGGTACCCGCTGTTTCTTTCTTGGAAGCATCATGCGTGTTGTGTTCATGTCACGTTGGAAAAAGTGGAAGAACAAGTTGACAGATTCACGCTCCAATTTGGGGGATGCGGGGAGGATTTTACCCGTGAAATAAAAGAAACCAGAGGGCTGATATGATGTGTTTGATTTCACCTAATTCTGTTATATCCAATGTGACATGCATGTGACATACCTGTAATACAGCATGAAGGGATTAATGGGTGAAAATAAAAAATCTCTGCATTGCTGAGATTAATCTTCACTAAAGGGAAGTAAAGTAAGTTATTTCAGATTCTTACTGTTGAGGAAAATACACACTAGAAAACAGATACTTTTAGAAATATTCATGCTTTTACTGACTGTAGTATCAGAGAACAAAATAAACATGTTCTCTTCTTTATGTCATCTTAACCCTGCTGTTCGTTATGACACAAATAAGGAGCCGAGAGGATGAAAATAAGAAAAACTCTTGTTACTGTATGCATCAAACTGCTGTGTGGATGAAAGGGAGCTCAAGCTGGCAGATATCTGCGCTCTAACTTAGATGAAGCGTACAACAATCAGTCACCGCAGAATCAGTGCACGGCTGTAAGATTATTTTAAGTAAATCAGGGATCAGAATACTACGATATATTTGTCTTTTGCTCACGTTTGTTCGTGAGTTTCTGTGTCGTCAGGGAGGAGGGTCAAGAAGTTGTCAATCATGGCTATTACTCACCAGGTTGCTGAAGTACCTCTGCTATATTTTCTTCTGTTCTTCCACCCACAGCATCCCACTTTCCCTCTGCCATATTTACAAATTCACACCAGAGACCACTCTGCTGTCCCATCGGTCAATGTCAAGGATCGCGTCATATATGTGATATGTCAAACTAGGCAGGTAAAAAACAAAGAACTCATTAAAGTAGACTTCTCATCACGGTGTCGTATGGAGCTCCAGACACTGCAGCGCTGCTCTGCACACTACAGGGCCCATTCATTGTTCCCGATGTCCATATTTGCGGCTGGTACTGGAACTTTGTCAGGGATGACTAAATCAAATCAAATTGGCCAATCATGTTACATGAGTTTAGCTTAAGTAGTTAATTGTAGTAGCGGAGTAGGATGCTGCCACAATGGGCGTGGAGATGCTGGGGATTGAACCCAGGACTTTGTACATGCAAACATCAGAGCTGATTTTTTTGGGGGGTGATTCTGCTGGTTGCTCTATTCTTGCTGTTTGGTTTTTATGTACTGCTTTTTTAAAGAAAAATTAATTCCTTTCTGTTTACTTAAAGGAAATAAGAAAATATATGTATGACCAAAGATTTGTACAAGTTAAATTCTGAATGCTTCTAAGTTGCAAAGAGCAGAATCCCATTTGAGCATGCAACCGTCATCATGTGCATCATTTATTGTCAGTCTGTTCTTTCAGTTTTCTTGAGCTATTTTAGAAGCTTTTGAACACTTAAATTTTGGCCATTTGTGACCAGCGAGCTGCAACCACACACGCCTACATTATGACATCAGAATCTCTTCCAAAGTCATCTTTAGAATACACTGCTTCTCTGTAAGAATTAGCAAACATATGACAACATTTGAGGTGCATAGACTTGAGCCTTAATTATTCTGAAAAATGTCATTGTTCTGAATGTAGCCCATATGATTATTGTTATGGTTTTCCGGGGACTCTGAATGTCTGTATTCATTTGCAATCCATCTCGTACATGTTGAGACATTTCAGTGTATGCCATCCTCAGAGCCAAATTATTAGCATGCCTTAAAATGAGCAGTGACACAACAAAGATGTTTGCTTCCATTGTACAAAGACAACTAAATCAGTTGAAGACTATTACTTAGTTGTCGTTTTTTTTTTCTTTTCACAAGCAGAGATCTTTGTAAAATTCTCTCACCACTGATTTTTCTTCATACAAAGAACAGAGTTGGACAGAATAGTGCACTGCTGTTAAGAAGAGGTGGAGCTGGGAGTTGAACCTCACACATCAAGACAGGACTGCACCTCAACCCACTTGAAATCTTATATCACACTTTATTAGTGGCAGGTTAACATTACTTTATTGTATCCCACACATGCTCTTCAAAAATACACACATTCATGGATCATTTGGGTGGAATGAATCTAATGAAATGCTTTAACTGGAGCATTGATCCAAATCTCCAGGCTTACCTGGGCTCAAACAACCGTTTCAGACCCACCGCCTGAGTCCCTTCCCTCTCCGTCCTCCATAAAACAGCAGAGTCCATTGTTGGGGGGATTAGTACGAAAAGGTTTTGGGCTGTTTGTTCCATTTCCGCCTCAGCAGAGGTGAGGCACGGGGGGTAAATCAGTTGGCAACCATCCAGCTTTGATACAAACAGCGAGCGCTGGATATCACGCCGGGGAGGGATTGACCCTGCACTCGTCTTGTAATCTTGTTTAGCCAGACATTGTGGGTGAAGCGCACGCATTCAGCACCGCATTTCTACAATAGGTTTCCATACGTTTCCTTAGATTGACATCTTGATTGATAAATTCAGATGTAGGGAGGGGAACATGGGGCGAGGGGGCAGAGAGGGAGAAAGTGAGATGCAGAATCTGGGTTCCCTTTATCTTGTGGTTTAATTAAGAAAATGAAAGCTGTTAACTAAATGAGTGTGTCTGTGTCTAAGGTCATGTGGCCCCTCTGCTCCTCGGGCCTTTTGTGACCCCTCCCAGCCTCCCAGCCCCCCCCCCCTCACACACACACACACACGCACAAGCTGTGACTTAATAAGCACTGGAACAGAATTAATATCCATGACTGCATGCATTACCCAGCAATTAGACCAGTCACAAATTTGCTGGAATTAATGCACATACTTTACAGAAAACAATATTTTTTTGAATAAAGTCGCCACTTCTGTGTTGGCAGCAATGACCAAGGACATGGTCAATGTCACGTGTGTGTGTGTGTGTGTGTGTGTGTGTGTGTGTGTGTGTGTGTGTGTGTGTGTGTGTGTGTGTGTGTGTGTCGGGCCTGATCTAGGAGCCGCTCCCAGAGTATTTCTGAGCCATATAATTACATTTGCTGGAGGAGGTGGCCTTTCTGTCCCTCTCCATCTCTTCCCTCTGTCTGATTTTCTTTTCTATCATCCTCTTTTGTCCATAACAATCCCCCCACGAGCTTCAACCAGTGGTTCCCAATCCATTAGTCACACACACATACAGTACACACTCACGCAGACCCACTAAAAACCTTTGGCCTATAAGCCAGCGTCTGGTCTCGGCTGCCTGACACACATACAAGCAAGAGTGCACATACAAACACACATTTTAACAGACAAGTGACTGTGCATAAACAGACACGCACACTGAGACACACACATTAGCCAAAGGAGTGCAGGGTCACGGATTGCAGCGTCCTTACATCAGGGTCTGAATATTAATGTGTGGGGACAGATAAGCAGCCATGGCAATCCCTTTAAGGCCATAGTCCTCTGTAGTTGGTGCTTGTGGTTAATTTATGCCCATCAGTGTGCCCAATTTATGCAAATTTAGGGTTTCAATTTATACCAATATGTGCTGAGTGATTTGAAGGATTCAATCAATCTGACAGCGTCTGTGCATCTCGTTTTGTCTCTTTGTCTTCCCATTTTATTTATTAATATCTGGAAGAAACCTTTCATTCTGAAATCACCCTTTTATTGTCTGGGTTTTCAGTGCAATCTACAAACAAGGATCTCGATAGTAAATCATCATTTTAAGCATTTACTTCACCTGTCCAGTAGGGGGCAGCAGGAAACCCAGAGACATTTGAGTTCTGCTGTAGACAATCAAACTTTCTGACCAACGCCTCTTCATGTGTTTTATCTCAGATGGACTGTCAGAGCAGTGACTGACCCAGACGTGGATCTGGACCACCGCAGTGACATTGATAAATAAGCTCGTCACCCAAAAAGTCACTGGTGGGGTGTTTTTTTTGTATAAAGCCTTCAACTCCAACGGTCACTGCAGCCGTCACTGATGAAGACATTCATTGTGATACTGAGCGATGCTTAGTCATTCAAAAGTCATTGACTGCGTAAAGATGAGACACGCACAGTGTGAGCTTAATCAGGCTCGATTAGAGACGGCGCCGTTCACTTCTTAGCTCCATTTGGCTTTTTTTTTGGCATCGCTGCCTCACCTCTGACCCCCGTCCTCCTCCTCCTTCCCCCCTCTTTGTCGACCACAATCCTTTAATCCGGGCTCCTCTGTGACCCCTCCCTTTATCCTGAAGATGGGGTACATGTCTGTACCCGCGCCCCGTGAAATCGGTTGGTCTGCATTGGCAGCCGTGCAGCTCTCCTCCTGGGAGGAAAAAAAAGAAAGAAGTGGGAAAAGAGAGCTGATATGGCTGCTGCACAATTAAAAAAAAAAAATACAAACAACCCTCCTGCCGGGGGTTTAAGGTTTGCAGACCACTGACCTCACCTCCATTGTTTAATCACCTTTTCTTTACATGTCCCGCCCCTCTATGATGTCAGATGACTGACAGGTGGATTAAGATAAACAGACCACACAGAGTTATAAAGGAGCTGAGGAAACACCTAACTAAATGCACAATCTTTAAATGGTTATGATAAATAAAAATGGATGAACTACTTTTTGTTCAAAATCATTGGAAAAAAAAATTACTTTTGACTTTATATTTAAGATCTTAATCCAAAACTCTGTCAGTTTAGGAATCTTCAATAGTTAGAGTAATTTTTTAGGAGCATGTCTCCCACATGGAGGTTCTGGTTCTGACTGGGTTCCAATATTCTAACAATACACATTAATAATTCAGTCCAGTGTGGTGAGATGTTGGGTAAAGCATTTGGTCAGACCTAAGGAACAAATCAAAAAGCTGACACATTACACATCTGGCGGATCTATTCTATCACAAACATAGGCTATTACATATTGTATCATTCCTGGTGAATGGTGAAAATAATACAAACAGTAACTCCCATCAATAGATTGTAGTCTGAATAGGTTGATATCACTTTCAGTTCATGAATTGTGTTGTTGCATGAACTCTTCATGGATTTACAACTATTATAATTACATATTTAACTGCACAGCAGGCTTTTGTCTCCTTGTATGACAGAGCAGACAGTTCCACAATTGGATAATAATCTAGTGAAACCTGTAATTACTTCCTGACCCCTTTACCAGTTATTCCCACACATGAAATGAATCATTCATTCTGAAAAAAAAAATAATAATAATTGTGCAAGAAATTCGATATTAAGCAGCCTCAGCGTTTCTGAAAAGAAAAAAAAAAAAAAAAAAAAAAAAAAAAAAAAAAGATCAGCACGCACACCTGTCTACCGTGACATCATCATTTTACCTGTCGTCCCCCAGCGCTGCCTTTTCCGGAGGGCGGGGCGCGAGACGCCGTGCTTCCAGTCAGCGCTCGTGTTTTAAAGGAGCACATCCTCGAGCCGGTCACAATCCTCCATAGCACTGTGATCCCGTTCCTGCGCGCGAGCTCCAGCGACACAGCGTGCGCTCGGGATTTGTGTTTTTTAAAAAATTTTTTATTTCACTTACGGACCAAAACGATTTTTTTTTTTTTTTTTCCCTGCTTGAATGTTTGCAGTTAATTTGAAAGTGAAACGAGCGGAGGTTTTGTTTGTAGCAGCGGGACAAGCTCGGCGACACCAGTGCTCTGAGAAGAGCGAGGGTTCGGCTTATTATTAACCCGGACACCCGACATTATTCCTGCACGAGAGTGTACGGCACTTTGGATTACTTTGACACTCAGTTTGTGGCTGGAATACACCACAAATACAACTACAGCCATTTAGCCACTGCTTCTCAGCATGTCGCTTCTCCTTAGTGGATAATAAAACCTTATCATTTGCGCTGAGCGGATGCACACACTTCTGTGCGCTTTGTGCAAACCGCAGCTCCGTGAAAACAGTAACCTGTAGCAGAATAACAGGATCAGGACGTATTTATTTCAATTAGAAATAATCACCTCAACTTATTCATCACAGAACTGCACCGAGCCCGTATCCTTTTTTTTAATTTTTTTTTTTTTAACTCGGTCAGACCCGTGCAGCCTGCATCAGGAAGAGGATGCATCGCAGCTGAAACCAAGAGTACGGGACTTTGGTGTTGAAATCAGATCGGAAGGACCTCCAGCTCCCTGGTACTGGACCCGGGCTGAATCGGGATGACTCTCGGCGGTGCGATGTTGATAATTCTCCCGGTGTGCTGTCTGCTCTCCGGTGGCTCCTGGGCAGCGACTCTGAGCGGACTGGGAGGTGAGTACAACCGGGCAAGGTGCAAAAGTCAGGGAAGTAAGAGGTGAAGCGATCTTTATGAAAAGGGAATTCTTTTATTTGAGGGGCACTTTTAGACGGGATTATGGATTTGTTAGTGTGCTTAATCTCTGCAAGTAAAAAGGGGTTCCGCACCGTCACTGATTATAAATATCAAAAACAATCGCACGAGGCTGGATCTGCAACTTTAGTATAGTTTGCATGCTGCTTCATGTCATTTAATCAGAGTATAAGGACTAGTGCCAGAATGATGGCTGATGCTTTGGCAATGTTGCGCACGAAACCCCGTTTTACTTCCATTTGTTAACCTCTGCTCCGCGCTGCTGGTTTTACGCGCTGTGAGCGCGGTGCCAACGGGCTGCCTTCTGCCTTTTATTGTTGCTTGATAAATGGTGATGCTGGCGAAGCAAGCAGGTGCCAGACTTTTTTTTTTTCTGCTCCACGCCAACAACAAGTGCACGCAGACTGGGCAGAAACGCCGGGCTGTGCTGGTCGATCCAGACACGTAGCAGCTTTGAAATTTAAAGGGACCGTTCAGTCAAATGCGCTTTCCGCCGAATGGATTGATGCGTGTAGGGAATTTGTCTTTTCATTTTCCCCTCCTCTAGAGAAGGCAAAGGTCAGGCTCAGCGGCTGTGTAAGCTGGTAGTGATTCAGCATCTTGCTCGGAGTCATTTCAGCAGATGGGATGCAGAGTGGTGAGCTCTGGTTGGATCTCTGAAATTATCCTCACAAGCCAGTCAAAAATTCCTTGGACAGTGACTTTGTTCATCATGTTTACCACCACATCCAACACCATTATGTCTGTGTGCTGGGTAATGTGTTGAGTGAGAGCTAATGGGTGAAAAAGAACCAGACACAGATTTTGTATGGCTAGAGGTCCGAGTGAACAGAAGACAAGCTGGACCCTCTAACAAGCTCCTTCTTTGTGCTGTGACCGGCAGGGTCAGCAGCACAGACTTACCAGCCTTCCTGTTTTCTGAAAAGCGACTGACAGCTGAAATGTAAAACATAAAATGAGAGCAGACATCCATCACGACAAAATAAGTCACACGGAGATATTTTGTGACCCTTTGGAGATTGGATTACAGTCCGTGTATGTTGATATGTCTTTGTCCCTGTTGAATGATTTCTCTTTATTTGCTGGTGATAACTCTATCTGTGCTTTGTCCACATTTGACCCTGTTGTTTTTCCTTTCATTCCCCTTCCTAATATTTTATGCTTGATTATTTGCTCTCAGTCCGTTCTGTCTCTCTCTATCACGTGATGCTGTTTACACCCAGATGCATTGAGGAGGAAAAGATTTAGAGGTTGCGTCACTCTGTCCATTGAGTATTAGCCTGTCCTCCAGTCACCTGACTGTATTAATGGGCTTTGCCCTCGCTGCACTCTGCAGCCGAGCTGATTGTGCTTTAACCCTTCGTCCTTCCAATGTGTGATCGACCTACATCGGAAGTCTTCCGCTGGACACTGGCTGTACGTGTATTCAGGCTCATTTGCTGAATAGATGCGGTGTCTGTGAGTTAGCTCCCTGTCTCTGTGTTATTACGCAACTGTGGCCTGTGGCACAGCCGGTCCCACAACAAATACAGTGGGAGCGAGTGCCAACAAACAGCTACGAGAGCAAGTGGGAAACATTCGGATGTGTTTCCCCACGGAGCAGTATTTGTAATTTTCACAATCAAAACAATAGACCAAGAAATGCATCAGTTATATTTCATGCAGCACCACTGTTTGTCTGTCAAATCACAGGCTCCTTACAAAATCCAAACATGCACGACTCTTCCTGCATCTATCTAAACATCACAAAAACTTTTCTCTCAGGGAGTGAAAGTAGTTTCCACCCTCATCAGGGTGTGTGTCTCTCTGCGTGAATGTGTGTGCATGTGTGTTATGATGACTGAAGAAAGCCTCTTGTGTAAGAAATGTTGTTGTTATGAGCAACCTGTCAGGCGATGTGTGTGTTAAACCTAGTTTGCATGTGCAGTAACATACTGAACTCTGATGCTGTTCTGATAAAAGACAGTCGATGCAGACTGATGGTCTGCAGAGGATGAGTCCCGATAACTTTGGTGACATCACGACTTTTCATTCATCATAGGGTCAAATGTTCCACTTGCTCAAGACTGCAGTGCATGCAAATGTGGCTTTGGATGTTTTCTTGTCGAACATATACTCCACAGTTTTTGTCTGCTTCATTGCAGTTATGACACATCTGTTTTTGTTGTATTCATATTAAGTGCTGGTGTGGCTAATTAAACTGATGTGGAACTGCACCAGGTCTCTGGTTAAATGTTTGGAGTGAAGTCATAAAACTGCTTGGCTGCATACTGAAGTTACCGTGAGAGTGTTGATTTAAAGGAGCCGCTAACAAGCCGCTGCAGATGACCTTAATTGGGCTTTTACTAATAATTTACCATTAAAACTCAAACATATTCATTAAATACTCACATTCATAAAGTGACAATATACGAATCAAAAACTGATCCAGTGATTTAACTCCAAAGTACGGCCCGCACAAAACTCCACCAAACTTTACACTGTGTTTCTGTGTTGTGATCCGGTCATAGTCAGAGCAGCAGTTTTAATGCACCTCACATGAAAGTCATGAGGGTGTTGGCACACACAGGAGGGTCTGTCTACCAGCCGCGCTGCGACTGCATGGATCAAAGTCCATCACAGTGAGGGAGAGAAGACCTGTGTCTCGTTCTTTTATCTTGGTTAGTCAGAAGTTCTGCAGGTATATAAACAGTATGTTGATCTCCAGGCCACCCAGTGTCCACCTCCTGCACCGCCTGCTTGGCTCACCAAAACTGTACTTTTTCTTTGTTTGTAGTCAACAGGAGCTGAACAGAATCTCTATTCAAACAGTTCTCACTCTCGTAGCTTTGATAGATCGAAGATTTATTACTCTATTGAAGTTTTTTTGTTTTAGTGTCAACATTTACACTTGGCTGGTGTTAACCTGTGTGTGGAAAATAGAGTGAGTACCATCAGTTCACTTCTGTTGTGTGTGTGTGTATATATTTGTAGGGAGCAATTCAAACTTGTCTGCTCTGCCCTTCCCGTGAATTTCACATGAAAGTTTCAAGGTAAAACTGTTGCTTCAGACCACAGTAGTGGTGTAACAAAGAACATCCAACTCGTGCTCATTGTTTCATGTGTAAAAAGTACAACTGCTGCCGACCTTTTGTGGCATTCAAGCTTAAACTGACTCAACAGTTCAGTTGAATTTCCTCCTCCTCCAGCTGCTCCTGTATGGCTGATCTCAAACTTTGTCTTGATGTGTTGCAGAAGAATTGCGTTCCATTACACTGGATTGTATTTTCATTTAGTTTTTGTTCAAATCTGTTTGTATATTATCATTATTTCCGAGGGTTTAAAAGTCAAAAGAGTCATATTTGGAAAAGAAGACATGTAGCTGAGATGTTAAGCCTGCAGCGTCTTGTCTCATAATTAATTAAGTTAACAAATGACTTTCTGAACAACTCCTGTTAATGGAGTGGTTAAAAACTGTGTTTGTATTCAGAAATGATCGGTCTTGTCTTTTGAATTTTACACAGATAGGCAGCAGAAACTCATTGATTCCGTCATACCTTTGATACGTGTTGTGGTCTCTGTATTCAGACAACGTGTGATGTGACATATGGACTTTGTTCATTGTTTCCACCAGGTTGAACACTTTGAAAGGTGTGAGGTGGTTGGCCTGTTGGGTGATGGGTGGAGGTTTGAATTGGTCTGGTTTAGAATGGGCTGCTGTGCTGTGGTATTTCAATGTGCAATATAGCATAGCATCCAACGTTAGCATCCTCGCCACTTTCAACAAAATCAGGGTGGGTTTTAAACACAGATATTTCATCCTGAATTTCAAACGCTTGGTCTAAACGCCTGCCCATTAACAAGACTTGGTCCAAACGTAGGATGTGGCTGGACCGTGTATTCAACACTACAGGGTGTTTAACTTGACAGAGGGGCTTTTCATTTGAAATGGATCCTGGAAGTCGTGGAATCGGGCTGACCATTGACGAACATTTGCGGTTCTAGGGCTGGCCCTGCTGTTGTGGTCCAGCCAGTAAGTTAATCTTGTTGACTTTTTGTTGCACTTACAGTAACGCAACGAGTGTAGTTGTTTGTTTGAATAATGTTATCTTCACTTCACCTGTCACTCCTCTGCTCCGCTCCGGGTGTGTGTAGTGGGAACTGAGCCCCGCCCTTCAGAATACACACAGAGAGCAGAGGAGAGAAACTAGAGCCAAACACAGCAGAGAATCACTGAGCTGAAAAGAACACAAATTAGATAAATACCATGAATCAAATATTTATTTTCGATCACAGAGGGTTCCATTGGTGCAACGGTAGAGGAAACTCTGCTGTTATCAGGGAAATCACTGTGACGTGTCTTGTTTGGAGGGATGGTCAGGCTCCAGGCGTTCAGAATTGTAGTCTTTGCAGTGTTTCCATGTCAGAGAAACGTCTCGGGATTAGACCCGGAAGAGTGGAACACTAAACTGTCTGAAGCGGGCTTTGCCTGTGAGAATCCACGTGGACTACAGTAGATTATGTGTTTGGGTTGAGGCTGCATTGTTGTCCCCCACTGGGGACCATGACATGGTTATGCAAAGACAAGAGAACAGCTTCCTCTTTCTCATCCCTTCTTCCCATTGTGTGTTTCTCCGTTGTTCTTTCGCATCCCCTCCTTCCTCGAAGTGTAGCTGATCGGGCCTGGTTGGAATGAGTTGAGTGTTCTGGGAATGGAGAGAGGCATCAGAAATGCTTTTAGCACTTCTTTCAGCGTTGTCTGATGAGCCCTCGGCCTAGCCATAACTGGAGTGCATAACGGAGAGCTGCTGCATTTTAAATCCTGCCTTCCCTCCTCCTGTATCTCTCTCTCTTTGGTTTCATCAGAAATACCTCAAGCGCTTTTCTGACACAAAACCTTGCGTCTGTCGCTTCTGTCGCTGCCTCATTCTTTCTCACGGCATCTGTTTTTCTCTCCTCTTTTCTCTTTGTCCCTGTTTTTATTCTCTTATGCTGTTTATGTTGTCTTCCAAATCCTCCCTTATAATCTACCCTAAAAGACACTACGCTAATGCAAAAGCTAGACCTCAAACTAAGCTAAAGCTCCCAACAAAAAGAAGGCGACAAGCAGGTGTCAGCAGGTTTATATTCAAGAAACCAGTGCTATACTGTACAGTATCACTTACTCACCTGCAGGGTTACATGAAATGTGTGAAAAAGTTGTTTTAAGTTTGACAAACTATCAAATATTCAGCCTGGAAACCAACGAGTGAAACATGAAGGAGAGGAAGAGAGGAGGAAATAAATTCATCAACCACCTACAGGAAATACTCTCTCACTCCTTCTTACGTTCGTCAGCAAAGTTCATTATCTTCTCATACGCTTCGGCTCATAATGCTCTCTCTATGAAAGCCAGACACGGGCTCTGACTCTCAGAATTACATTAGTCGGCCGCATGCACGCACACATAGTTGTTCATGCACACCCTCACCATGTTTGTCAATGGTCAGCCCACACAGGCACTCCTGTGGCTGGACTCTGTCAGAGTAAAGGTCACAGCAAGTCAGACGTCAAAGGCCACACACACTCTGTGTCTTTCTCTCTTTCACACACGCATTCTCACAAAGTCGGCACAAGCAGATTCACTTTGTTGGATTTCCAGGAGGATTGGGATTCTTTATTCTGCCCTAACTCTGTGTCTCTTGTTCTGTTATGACTATCCCCACCTAGTTTGACCACTGTGAGCAGTTTAAAATGAAATTCACTAACATGATAGGCGGATATAGTAGGAGGGTCAGTAGAATTCTCCTTCATATCTCATTCATTCCTCCTTCCTGCCTTGTTCTCACTCCCTCGTTCATAAAAGTCCTGTGAAATGCACCGTGGCATGACGTGAGATAGTTTTTTTTAGTTTTTTTTTAAAGTGCTCGTGAGTAAAAGACTTAAAGGGTTTAGCGGAGAGTGCATTAGTGTGTATTACCTTCAGAGGGTTTTAGAAGAAGTGATGGCAGCGAGCAGCTCGAGAATATATCATCAACTCATTGGGATTCACAGCCGCTTTTCCCTCCTCATCTCCTGCCTCTTTAGCCCTCTGTTGCATGAAAATCACATCTGACAGAAAGCAAGCTGAAACCAAATATGACACATGGAGAACAGTTTTCAGGATTTAGACACAGTAGGCTATCATATTACTTACTATTAATATTTTTTACTTAGTCTTGTTCCTTTAAATTTCAAGTTAAACTAAAGCCTCTTTTACATTTTCAATTAAACCTGGAAGATCCCAGAAGCATTCGGTTTCATGTCGGAGTGGCCGTGATCCTCAATATTGCTGACTGCTGTCGACGACCATCATCAGTCATATAAATCAGTATTGATCGTATTGGTCACCAACTCAAGGTGAAGTAGAAGAGAGCGAGAAGGAGCACAGACAACGCAGTGACTAGTTAATGATCGTTGAACACATGATTTGATTGGAATGTAATGACTTTAAGAAAAAGAGGTGAAAAGGATGAAAAACAGGAGAGAAGAGGGTGAAATTAACGGATAATGAAAACATTTAGAACAGGTCTGATAAGCTTTGAGAAAAGAGGCAGAAGCTAATAGATATTGATGAAACGAAATTCAGAAAGAGGGTAATTGATCTGTCTCATTCAGGACCAAACCCACCAGACAGGACGTGATGGACCTGGCGAGACGAGGTCAGAGGTCACGCAGGGTCACCTTGCTCATAGTTAGACACTGCATCCACTTAACCTGTTGGCGTCTTTGTGATCACACACACACACACACACACACACACACACACACACACACACACACACACACACACACACACACACACACACACACACACACACACACACACACACACACACATTCAGCTGCAGTCACAGTGAGATGATCCTCAGAGAGTTGGTGGATGTTTACGCAGACAAATTGGACGTCGGGAATCAACAAAAGTCATCAATTGATCGAGCTGTCGATCTGTCCGTGTGTCTGTCTGTTGGCCTTTTCAGTGTTTCGGGGGGTGTGTGTGTGTATTCAGGTCATTGAGTGCCTCCATTAATGGAAAGGTTTGAATGTGAAGGCACGCTCCATCTGGTTACCTCTCTTTACACAAATTATTTTTCTGTGCATTTCTGTTAAATTACCTGAAAATGTTAAACTATTCCATTCATATCCCATTCAATAATTTGCATTTAATTTGTAATCAATTGAGTTGAGATTCTAATGTGATTGTGTTTCATGTTTATGTTTCAGTGTGTTCTTTGTGCAGGACCTGTGTCAGCAGTAAGGCAAAGGGGGGGAGTGTGGGAGGGGGAGGAAGGAAACACACACACACACACACACACACACACACACACACACACACACACACACACACACACACACACACACACACACACACACACACACACACACACGCACACAGTCGCAGCTCTCTGCTTCCTCTCGTGAGCAGAATACTACACTTCCTTTCCTCTTAGACACACACACAAACAAACGCCTCATCGCACCACACTTGTTTTTCGGCCTTTGATTCCCACATGTCAGTTGTGAAGCCAAAATCTAATCTGAACGCCGCATGAACAGTCGGTTGTTGTCCCTGTGTTTGTGTCAGAAGTTGGTTAAAAGGTGGACATACTGAACTCCCCCCACATCAGCGCTGCAGTGAGCAGTCAGCTTTTATTCAGATTTGTGCCTGTTGGCATTTTTGTACTGGGTAGTGACAGTTGAAAGCTGGTAGAAGCCACTGTGTGCAAACTGCTGAGTTTGAGCACAGAGGAAATGTCATGTAAATTTCAGTTTTACGGCTTCTTCGCAGCACTGATACTTCTGCTTATGAGCAATCCGAATAAAAACATGTCACCAGCGATACCAGTGATTCATGCACTCATCAGTTCACTGGAGGATACCGTGTCAGTGTCACATTTTGCCTCCCCTAGGCGTGAAAAAGTACATGTAGGTAAGAACAGGGTCGAAGAAGGAGGTCATGTGACAAAGTACAAAGAGTGATAAAGTCAGAGTAGGTCGGAGGTGATTGGATGGATTAAACCCAGGACTTTCATTCACGAAACCTGGGTTAGAGTCCATGGGAAAGCAATGTGAATTTCTTTTAGGAAATCTTTTCCTCACATCCTACTCCATGTAAGCCACAGACTGCATGTTAATGCCAGTTGGAAATGTTTTGTAAGGGATCTTGCTAAAACTGTGACATGAGCCGTAGAAATGCCATTAAAGAATAAAACTAAACCTGCATATTTAGACAACCATGAACATACAGAGTCTGGAATTGCAACAAGTCAGGAATGTACTTCCATTTTTTGAAACTCTCATTTAAAAACAAAAAACAAACGAGACATTTTGTCCTTCAGAGAAAGCATCATGTTATCTCACCGCACATAATCTGTAGGTCACTTTACTTCTCACGACACACTGACCCGGTTTCCTGTTTTGGACTGATGGATATATTTCCGGGTTGGACTGGGACAACGTCCTGCAGAATATTAACCAACATAATCAGTATCGAAAGGACCGAGAACAGTAAACATTTTGTCATAAGGGTGAAGAAAATATTTGTACTTTACGTTTAACTCAAAATTTTAGAATTTGCTAAATTAATTTCTACTCAAATGAACAGCTGATGTGCCGCTGACCATACCGTAGTCTGTGATTGATGTAAATATACTGAAATATATTGACACATTCAGTCACACTGCTGCTGTTAGACTTTCTTACAAACTCTCATTGTTTACAATAAAAGAAAGTTACAAATGTAATGTATTAAAATTCTTGTACCTTCACGAAGACGAGCTGTGATTGGTCAGCGTTGGGCTGCTTGTGTGGGCTGCTTTCTCCTACGACTTTCTAATGTCAGTGGAGATTGTTGATAGTGAACACAACATTAAGGAAATTGAAGAAAATCTCACTAATCTGCTGCTTTTCAGCAAATCAATCTTTCCTGCAAACATGGTGACCCCACGGCATTCGTCTCAGAATAGAAGTGACCTGATTGTGACTGCGGTAGTTTGAACCCAGCTGAACTCTTCAGCTGATGAAAACAAGGCCTTCAGGTGAGTCTGACCCTGTTCCTGTCTGCAGGAGGGTCACTGCTTCAAAATGTTTTAGACCTTTATCATGTCATATATTTGCTTGAATGTTTCATATTCCTAAATGAATAAGTGTCTAATTATATTACCACACTGCAGATCTGGGGTCAGGTTGTAAAACTGTACAAAATGCAAAGAGATGGAAAGGAATGGGAGTTAACAGGAGAGCTGCAGGCCATACTGTATTTGCCGCATGTCCCTCCGGCAAGTCTTATCAGTAAAGAGTCAGTTTAACATCTGAAGTGCCAAATTATAAACATAATGTATGGAGCAGGATATTTATAGATCTTATTAGCCTGGTAATAACAGAGTAAACACAGTATATGAGACACACAGATGATTACTTGTGGCTGAGCCATGAGAACCATCAGGTTCAACTGGTCTACAGTTGTCAACACTTTGGTTGAACCGGTTTTCAGAGAAAGTAGGAGTAGGTGCTCTTCAGTGGTTAATCTACAGTTCAATGAAGATTGGAAAGTGTGTGTGTGTGTGGTGAAACACACACACACACACACACACACACACACACACACACACACACACACACACACACACACACACACACACACACTCGAACCACAGGGTGTTAGGTGTGTCATGCAGAGCAAGTTACCATTCCTGCTATGATCAAGGTAACACACTTCATAAAGTCAGCACAGTGACTTCCGTCTAACACACACACACACACACACACACACACACACACACACACACACACACACACACACACACACACACACACACACACACACACACACACACACACACACACACACACACACACAGTCTTCAAAGAGAAGCTGAGTAACAGATCGTCTGAATAAAGAGGATAAAATGATAAGGCTGTCTGAGACCCCTTTGTGTGTGTGTGTGTGTGCGCGTGTGTGTGTTGAGCCAAGATATCTATTTCCTCTCTGTGTATTGTGAGTGGTCTCTTTTTGGCAGCCTAGTAAATCAAAGCACCTCTCTGCACTCCTTCTCTTGCACTCCTTTTGTGCATGTGTTTATGTGTGCGTGTCTTTTGGCAGTCTTGGTTGGCACACAACCACGGGGCCCATTTCATCTGTGCACACACACACACACACACACACACACACACACACACACACACACACACACACACACACACACACACACACACACACACACACACACACACACACACACACACACACACACTCTCGCACAAAGACAGCTTGACAGTAAAGGCTACCCTGCTGCGCCTACTTTGTGTTTATTGATTGATAGTGTCTTCCGCTGCAGAGTTTCTTTGGTATTTTCTTATGTATGTGTGTGTGTGTGTGTGTGTGTGTGTGTGTGTGTGTGTGTGTGTGTGTGTGTGTGTTGGTCAGTTTTGAGAGCACATATCGACTGCGTACTTGTCTCTCTCTCCTTGTTGCTTCCATGACTTGTTGATCTCTAGTTCTCCTGTTTTGGTTTTCATCATCCTCTTTTTTGACTTATTGACCTTCTGTCAGTTCCTTTTTGTTTTGTTTGTGTGTGTGTGTGTGTGTGTGTGTGTGTGTGTGTTAAGTACAGCAGGGCTTGATTGGGAACCTTAATGGCAGGAAACAGGCTGAGGGAAACACAAAGAAAAAACTGTCAGCACTCCCCCTCACACACACATGCACATGTATGTGGACATTTACACAAACATGCCTGCACATACAGATGTGTACACAAACACACTTTCTTTTGTTATATTTTGCCTTTTTTAAAAGCTCAGGTTTTCAAAATCACTTTACCTGCATCGGCTACCAGTTTTGGAGGGCGTGGGTTGCCTGTGTGTGTGTGTTTGAGGAGACAAACTGCTCATTAAGTCCCCCCCCCTCTGTGTCTCTCCCTTGGACGTCCCCTCTCCTTCCTCACACCGCCCCTCGGCCTCCCTCCTCTGCTCTCTTTATTGTGGTTTCTTTTAATTGGAGTCTGAGGTGGTAATTACAGGGAGGGAGGGAGCCTGGGAGAGGAGGAGGAGGACGAGGAGGAGGAAGGAAGGAAGCAGGAGGGGGAGGAAGAAGGAGGGAAGACGAGGAGGAGGAGGAGGAGGAGGAAAGGAGCAGCATGGTTATGATGAAAGAGGAGAAGAGATGAGAGAGTGTAGGCACCTTTTCAAGAGTTGTTGAGAACTTACCATCAAGTTTTGTCTCGCATGATCCACTCAGATGAAGTTGATTCAGCTTTAAGTCTGAAGTCTAGGTGTTCATCTTTCCTATAGTTTGCTGATTCAAATAGTATCCCTGTAAAGTTAGTAAGGCCCCACTGGTCAGCTCCATATTCTTGGTAGATCAGTGAATTATGATATATAGAAATTGTTTTAAATGGTTTACATTCTATAATCAGAGTTGGAGCCCAACTGATTTGTCGGTTTGCAGATTTTTTTGGGCTGATATTGGCATAGATATATATCAGTATTGGTGTTTATGTTGTCTGATGTGAAAACTGTTTTTTTTTTTTACAGAATAAAATACAGAAAAATATGCTCGAGTTAATGAAAAAAATTGTTCTGTCTGTGTTATTTTTAAATGTATAACTTTGTCAATTTTTACATTCCGAATGAGTCACCGTTTAAATATACTCATGTCATTTTGGACAACAACGTTTACCCTTACACTGTAAAATATCCTGTCTCCGTGACATATTTTTGTCACCAATGTTTGACAACAACATTTTGGTAGATGTATCAACATTGGATTATTTTGTTTTTAGTTCCTGATATTGGTCTCAACCCCTAAAATCTAATATAATTTGTGCTCTAATCTGAAGTTCTACTGCCAGAATTCAATGTTATCTGCAGTCTGTTTGAACACACACACACACACACACACACACACACACACACACACACACACACACACACACACACACACACACACACAGAAAAACACACAGTAAGTTCATCTCCCTGGGGCCGTTTCCTCTCTTGTGTTTTCTTCCAACACACACTAGCTCCAGCATTTCTTGGCGCTTCAAATCTCTCTGTTTGTCCATATTCTCTTTTTGTCGCATTCATGAGAAACCTTCATTTTATCACTGTGTGCAAGTCTTTGGGTGCATGTGTTTGTTTTATGTTGGTGTGTGTGCATGAAGGTAAAGATGCTGAAGGCCTTGCTGTGCTGCAGGGGAGTAACCTGTGTTAAATGAGATACAGTAGCTGCCCCTCCTCTCCTGCTGTCTGGGACACAAGCTCACACACAGCATTGTTGAAAGCCAGCCGTGCTGTACGGATACATTAATGCTGATCCACATTATCATAATTGAGGTGTCTGCTGAGTCTGTTTGTGTATTTTATGTGTGTGTGTGTGTGTGTGTGTGTGTGTGTGTGTGTGTGTGTGTGTGTGTGTGTGTGTGTGTGTGTGTGTGTGTGTCCAGGGGGAATACAGAAAGAGAGAGAGGGTATTTAGTGCCAGACAGACTCCATACTTTCATCTTTTAGCTTAACATTACAATAGAAGACAGGCGCCCCTAAAATGTGAGGTTGTGTGTGTGTATTTGTGTGTGCGCGCATGTGTGTAACATCACTTGGGCTGGAAAAGCCTCCTAAAAGCATTATCACGCTGATCTAGAAAGCATGTCAACATTACAAAGCTCTACACGGGCACGGCATAGACGTAGATGGTGGAATCAGTAAGAGCACATTAACTGGGCCTTTGTTTTCAATGTTTAGTTTTGCATCTGTTGATCCAACCTATCTAAAGTTTTAATATAGCATTTAACAATAAGAAACAACTCGGCAATTCTCTGATCTACTTACAATTTAAAGCTGCAAAAGGTTTGCAGTGACATCACACCTCGGAGTGTGTAGTCAGATGGCAGCATGACATCACCGTGGCCTTCGTCTTTGCCGATCTCATCAGCTTAAGTGCTTTTATACAACAGCTCCCCTCGTCCATTTAGAGCAGAATGGAAATGAGATCCCAGCAGTCCAGATTAGATTAATACCATATTGCTTGATATGTTATGAAAGCAGGCAGGAGATGTGTACACACAAATAAATACATACACATAGAAAACTGCTGGCGTAAATGCAAGAAAGTTTCCTGAAGTTAATCCTACATTAACCCTTGATATGAATTCATGATATTAGAGTCAACAGTTCTGTTTTATATTTTGCTGGATTTTAATCTCCAATTTTTTAGTTTTGTTCTATTAATATCTTTCAGCTGTTTCTATGACATCATTGTTGACGTACTGTGTTAAAGACTCCACAGTCGTCCTTAAACAAATCATTCAGGTTGCACTTATATTCATTAAATGAGGGCTTTCAGCTATACTTAAATAATGCTGTATTTAATCTGTTAACTTTGTGTGTGTGTGTGTGTGTGTGTGTGTGTGTGTGTGTGTGTGTGTGTGTGTGTGTGTGTGTGGGAATTGAAAGAAAAGACTTAATGCATTAAAGACACTAAGAAGTGATGTGGGCTTATCCCACCCAAACATATGGGTTAGGTCAAACTTTGTGTGTGTGTGTGTGTGTGTGTGTGTGTGTGTGTGTGTGTGTGTGTGTGTGTGTGTGTGTGTGTGTGTGTGCGCGTATGTTGACATTATTATTCAGCTGGTAGGTGGCTACTTTATGAAACACTGGCAGGCTGTTAATGCACTGCTTACTATTGTCTCAGCGCGACCATGTGTCTCTCATTCCTATGCAAGTCAACAGGCAGGTTTTGGGGTATATGTGTGTGTGTGTGTGTGTGTGTGTGTGTGTAAGTGTTTCTAAGTGTACGTGTGTGTGAGAACAGTACATCAGTCAGGTGACACAGTTATCCACAAGTAGCTGCTAGAATCTCTCGGATGTGATGAGACTAGTTGTGCTATTTGCCTTACGTCATCAGCGCTGAATGAATGATTAACAGCATTAATGGCTTATTTACGGAACTGAGGGAGCTCTTATGTACCTACCTGTGTAAACAATCCTTTCAGCAGCAGATAATGAAGCCCACCATTCACTGCAGTGTGCCGTGTAACAGGATTTTCACAGCTCCAAAACATCCCATTACTTCGCATAGATTCCAACAGTGCTAAGGCGTCGACAGATAGCAGGGATTTGTGAGTGTAGCAGCCAGTGAGTGAAGTCAGTGGGGCAGTGATCAGCCCTTGAAAGTCAATAACATGGTGCAGATAAACAAAACTAACTTATGGTAGAAAAACTAGAAATTTTACAGGCAGTTAAGTTGTTTTTTTTCTGCGCTTGTTAGACTAAAACAGTTTTACTTCAATCCAAAACAAAGAATTAGAAGCTAATTTTCTGCTCTCAAACTTGTGGAAAACTTTATGGGGTAATGTGTCAGTGTGCTTCTTTCTCCTCAGTAAAAACATAGTGTATATAGTCTGTGCGTGTATGTATTTATTCTAAAATAATACTTTTTCATCTAACTTATTTCTTATATCTTATACGTATTTGTAAATTATTTCATATTGTGTGCACTTTTTGATTTTTTTTCTTGCTGACCGAATTTCCCCACTGTGGGATTAATAAAGTCAATCTTATCTTATTGATCTTATCTTATTAGTAAATGCCTGCATGTGGGTTGCTTCACACACCAGGGTTTCCTATCAGCTGTATGCATTCATTCAGCATATCCCTACGTTTGCAGTTTGTTTTTCCATCATATGGGTGTATGTTTGTATTATCAAGTACAACGCACCATCAGCTCCCTTCAACCCTGCTCAGTCGTAATTTTTAGTGGTGGCAGTTGAAGGTGAAGAAACAGACATGCATGGTGCTCATTCAGTTTTAAAGGCGCAGTCACATTAATATCCATTAATGTCACTTCCAATGCTATTTATAGTGGAAAGAGCCCGAGCTATGAGGCTAACATCCCTACTGAAGGCTGACCAATGATCTAATAAAACACATTATTTTGGCTGCTGCATGAAATACTCTAATATATGAGGATCTTTTTGTGATTTGACAGTGAAATAAAGTCGTCCTTCTTGAAATATTACATAAGTTCCGCTCCATGCCCTTCTGGTTCCCGACTGTCTGGTCCATGTACGGGCTTACAGATTCTGTGTCACGTTGAACGTCATGGGTGTGTTTGGTTTAGTCGGCCTGACTGGTTTTGCATTTTGAATGAGCAGGGACCTTGCATGTCGTCATTGCTGCACTTCAAACAAAGATGCCCTCAGAGATACTTGGAAAGACTCAACGCTAGAGTGAGAAAGAACAGTTGTCATTTTGAGATAGCATGTAAGCTTGTGCTTTAGATTTGAAACATCCAGTTTAGGTTGCTCGTAACGATAAAATCTATATGGTTTTTTTTTGCAATTAAAGTGGTGACAACAATCAAGTGTCATACCCTGAACTCCTGTGTAATGATGCACAGAAAAGCTCTTGGACCTAAAATACATTTTAGTTTTTAAACAGTTTTTCAGATGCTTCCTTTTTGTGCTACTTGTGCTATTTGTGCTACTTGTGAATCCGTCATTTGAAAGTTGAAAAATTACTCACTACTTCCCCTTTTATTTTTCATTTCAGCACAACAAAAGTACAACAATGGCAAAAAATATCGAGCTTCCTGTGCTCTTTGTTTTGAATAGACTTATTTGCATAGTCGGCCAGAAAGGCATCTGACTGACGACTGAATCGACACCAAGTTGAATCACAGTCAAACAACACAACATTGCAGACAACGCAAACTTATTGTGAGTTAAAGGTTTTAACTGTAAGAGATTGTGAGCTAAAAATAGGAACAATTGTAGACTGAAACATGCTCAGTTAGGAGACATAAGGAAGAGAGAGAACTAATGGACGAGTCAATTAATCACTGCTACTCTTTTCACTGTCAGTTATTTTACTGGATCACTTTAGACGAGTTGGAACTGTTTGTGTGTCTGTGTAGTATAAAGAGTATTTGCACGCTGCTGACTGAAGTGTATGAAGACTGATGGATACCCGAGTGGTCTTAACTCTGACCTGTGTGAAATGTGTTCGTGTTCTGTAGGATATTTCCCACCATGTGCACTAAAATGAACGCTCATAAGTTTTTTTCTATATAGTTTTTGTCTTTGTGCACCAGCTTATCTGCATCTATGTGTGTGTGTGTGCACGTGTGTTTGCTGATGGCTTGTCACCAGGCCAACCCAACCATTGTGGAGCAGTCAGGGCTGTTACATTGGCTTTTCGAAGCCATCAACCACTGATAAAGATGTCAAATAACAAGCGGCCCTAATGTTATGAAAATAACTTTGTGGAGAGGAAACTGCCGCTTGCTGATTTTTATTTCAGGCACATGAAACTGAAACTTATTTCAGATGCACGTCCCTTATAAGAGCAAGCAGCTCAGGATGTTTAGCACAAGTATGTCACACTAAAGTTCATACAGTAAATGCAACTTACAATTTCATGCTGGTTTACAGTTGATTATTTTTTCTCTAATATTTAGAAACATGCACATGTAAAAGCTGATCAGCAGGTCGAGATGCAGCTAAAAGCCACTGCACAGACAAAGCTTTCCTTGTTAGATCAACCGCATGCACACGCACACGCACACACACACACACACACACACACACACTGAGGGATCCCAGTATTTGCCAGGAATGAGCTAAGGGTCATTAATCTTGCTTTGCTTGTAGCAAACTGAATATTCATGCACACACACACACACACACACACACACACACACACACACACACACACACACACACACACACACACACACACACACACACACACACACACACACACACACACACACACACACACACGTACACACACAAATGCTGACAGGCAGAAGAAATAAACAGTCTCTCTCTGTCTATTTTGATGAGTCTATTTAAGTCCCTCTATCTTGTCCCCTTCCGTATTTAGTGTCTTTCGGAAAGCAGGACCTGTTAAGCTCCGCCCCTCAGCCGTGTGCACACATTCAGGTGCAGCAGCGTGTGTGTGTTTGCTGCTCGCAGGTGTTGTTAAGCATAAATACATAGACTGGGTGTTGCAGCTCCACCGGAATACCACAGGTTTTGTTTTAGGTCACATGCAACAATTTGCTCATCGGTACACGTCTGTGTGTCTTTCACTGTGTGTCCTGCACAAAAAACAAATCCGACCTGCTCGATGATTGTTTGGGTGGCGAACAGGGATTTCATGCTGTGACATCACTGCAGTGAGGAAGAGGATTTGAGGCCTTTTAGTGATTATGAAGACAGGGGTGTACAGAAGATTAAAATCGTTCCCTTTTAATGTCACTCCTCATGAAAAGCTGCTCAAACCTATATTCTGTCATTTTTAAAATGTATTCAGGCTCCAGTCAGTATATTATTGTATTACTATTAATGCATTAATATGTAAGTGCACTTAAATGTTGTATGTGGAAGAGGCAGAGCTTGTTTTAACTAATCTGCTTACTGCTGGCTAGTTTAATCTGTAATTAAATCGTACTAATTGATCACATTTTTCTATGTCGTAATCCTAAAAGCAGTCAGTAGCTGCTAAATGATGTTGTGGAGTAAAGTGTACAGTATTTTCTGTCAGTGCAGTGCAGTAGAAGTGGAATCAAGTAAAGCATAAGTACCTCACTATTCTACTTCAGTACTGTAGGCTGCAGTATGTGAGAGAATTTGGAAACATTTCCATTAAATAGTTAACCACAGCGCGCTGACCAGTTTATTTTCTAACAGTAAAATGTCCATTCAGTACTATATTATTTTGATCACCAAATAACCGAAGTTAAAGTCTGGATTCCACCAACTCCGGCTGCGTCGTGTTTCAGCTGTGACACTGCTGATCGCAGTCATTCTAAACAAAGCTGTGATTCCACCAGACGCATCGCAGTACATTTCAGAAGCATCCCAGAAGCAACTCTCCGCTCGGCTCTGCTAAAGATGGGCATGCTATCTATTTTTGATGGAAGCCGTGTCAAACTGGATACAGCAAATCAGATGGCCAGGACGTCAGACACACGAAGGGAATAAAGAATGTGGTCACTTTCCGTAATAAAACACCCTGCGCGGACTCCCGGTCGGATATCAAATATCAACTTCAGCGTCTATCACCCTGGTCTTTGAGGCAGCAAAAGAAATGTGTTCTCCTGCTAACTGGTCCAAAAATATGAAATACAGACACACCATAATTATGAGGATGAATGTTTTTTTTTAACAACTAAAACACAGTTAACTGTATTAACTTTGTTGGCAACAAAGTAGGAAATGATAACAATAAACGCAGCCTACTTATCCTCACTAGAAGCACAAAATTAAGGAAAAATGACCAAATTTGGAAGTTAACAAAACTGGTCAAATTGGATATAACAAAAAAAATCAGCATCACAACAGACCAATGCCCAGAATTTGTTTTTGTTGAACAGAGTACACCAGGGTACCCCCCCAAAAAATTCCTTATAGTCCTGAAAGAAGAATTAGATAGAAAATAAATGATCCTGGAGTGTGAGCAGGCTATAAAAAGGATGAGGTGAGGGTGGTTCCTGGATTTCAGTATGAGAGAGGATAACATGGAGATCCTGCCAAAAACTAGAGAGAGGACAGACAACCAGGAGATAAAAGGAAGGAAATGTGAGAAGGAATAATCTTTATTTATTTTTTTCAGTGCAATTTGGATCAAATCAGTGGAATACATTTTCAGTTGTGTCCGTGGAGAAATCAGAAAAGTATAGAAAGAAAGGAAGATCATTTTCACATCACCGGGAGAAAATGAAAGTGGATGAGGAAGAGAGGAGGAAGATGAGAAACAAGGGCAGGAAGTCAAGACGAGCTGTCGTGTCTTGTAGACCGGTGGCAGCCTGAGAGGAGGAGAGATGAAAAGAGGAGCTTTTTCCCCTCTCGATCTGTCTCTCTCTCCTTCTCCCACTGTGACCCGCTCTGTCTCTCCCTCTGGATTTAATCAGGCAGACAGTTGGTCTGACCCAATCCGGGGGGAGAATCATCATCAGCGGGCATTAATCTGTGTGACAGGGGCTTATTAGATGGGAGCGACCACCCCTGCTGGCTCGCACAGTGGACGGAGCCGGCGCTGACAGAGAGAGGTGGCTGTGAGGAAAGTCGCACCGTGGGGAGGGCGGAAGAAGGAGGGAAGGCTATTTAACTTTAAGAAACTACCTTCTTCCTCAGGGGGGAGGAGGAAGTGACAGGAGGGATTTAGTCCTGTGTGCTGTGACATGAAGGAAAATTAAAAGCATGGGGGACGTCTGCTGTCTTTGTTTGGAAGGTCAACATCAGTTATGTGTGCAGTGGAAGCTACTGTCCATGTCAATATCATTACATTGTGTGTGTGTGTGTGTGTGTGTGTGTGTGTGTGTGTGTGTGTGTGTGTGTGTGTGTGTGTGTGTGTGTGTGAGACACACACACACACAGTCTGCATTATAGCCTAGGTTTTGTTGTGTGTGTGTTTTTGCTCACAGCCCCGACACACATTGTCCTCATACACGAATGACTGATCTTTAGTGCTGATTATGTAATGACACAGCAGCTCTCCGGAGTTTTTGTTGCAGCGCCGAGTCTTCTCAGGCGAACGGAGTATGTAATGAGGCTCTTCCTTTCAATACTTTATAAACTCCTGGCTGCTGCTGCTGCCTCTTCTGCTCTTTTTTAAACCCAGCTGCAGTTTAGTGAGTTTCCTTTGGTTGTTTCACTGCAGAAAGCAGCTGAACGTTCAGTACAGCTTCTGATGTACATGCTGTGCTGACTCACGCTTCTTTGTGCAAACACAGGGCTGCAGACCAGACAGAGCAAGGACGAGGTGATCTGATGAGCCTAGCATCTCATTTTGAATCGGCTTAGGGAAGTCATTATTTGATCATTTGAACATGTTGATGTTGTTTTCTGCAGTCAACAGGTGACGACACAACACAGAACCTAATTTCCACTCAAGACAAGAGAAACATGGCCCTCTAAATCTCCCAAAACATTTGCTCTGTTTGGACTTCCAGTTTCTAACTAATAATGTTTGAGGTACACTCACAACCCTTCATGCTCTATGTCAAGTGCTTCTACTTTTTTTGTTATTGGAAAATATGGCAACTATATTTCTTTTGTTTTGCATTTTTACGTTGGTATAAATGTTTGTACTGTAAATGCAGGAACTAGCACTGAAGAAAGGTCTGCCAAGGACAACATTATCAGGGTAGTAAATGTGCAATGTTCTCAGGAATTTAAAATGAGTGAGCCTGAAGATGCGAGCCGAGCTCATGAAGCTTTTAAAAAAAAAAGAGGTCAAATCCTGCAGCAGAATATTTGCCAGTTACTCGTCTGTTCGGAGGAAACACATGGAGGATGTTGGCAGTGTAAAAAGTTGCATTCCAGGAAAAGACTCAGACTAATGCCATTTTGTTATCAAACTCCCTTACACTAAGACTGTATCACAGCCATAAACTCCATCTGCCTCTTTTCCCTGCCTTCCTTATCTAGTTGTTTGGCGCTGCGACAAGCTGGCAGGTTGTGGCTGATGATTGACCCTCCCGAGCTGACACAATTTTAGTGTTTCACAACACTCTCTCTCTCTCACACACACACACACACACACACACACACACACACACACACACACACACACACACACACACACACACACACACACACACACACACACACACACACAATAATCAGTGCAGTTGTAGAGCAGGTCCTGCATGTTGATGTGATGGCAGGAAAGAATGAGGGGGCGGGTAGTACCTGGGGATACGGGTTCTCCATAACAGCCTAAAGGCAAGTGTACAGTGCAGCATGTGTATCTGCTTAAAGCTTCTCTTTATGAGTATGTATAGCATACTTGTTTGTGTTATTGTTGTTGTTGTTTTTTTGTTTGTTTTAATAATCTGGGATTTTTAGTTTGAGTAGAAAACAGGCTTTACATTTTTTACAAAATAAAAAATCTGTGTGCATATTTGATTTTTAAAAACACAATTTTCTAGTGCAACCATTTTGTCGTCTACTTTGTTAATTTTTCGTACTCACAGAAACTCTGGTGCGTAATCAGCAGCTCATTTGTGCTTTCGTGCAACTTTTCTTTTTCCCTTTCTTTTGCTTTTGTGAGTGACTTTGCACACATTGAATCTCCTGCTCTAAAGTTTCCCAGAAGATCAAATGAGTTTCATGAGAAGTACAAAATAGTAGCCAAACTTGTGTCTTTCTATTTACCGGAGCAGATCAGCTTACCGGAAAGCTACGCTGCTTCGCATGAATGTTATCAGCTGCATCTTTTTTATGTCTCCATTTTCCGTAGGACAGAGCTCATTACTGTATTTTCTTCGCATCTTCCTTTGCTCCCCCTCTAATGATGTGTCAATCAGAGAGTGTTGGCAGTACAGTAATTACCTTTCCTTTGTTTTGGTTCAATTATTTTTGTTCAAGACAATATGGCAGTTAATGAACCAAGACTTTCAAACTTCTGCTTTCTGACTGATTTCTGGAGCCACGAGACCACTTGCTCTTCAGATTTAAGTCTACTTGCTGTTGCATGTGGAACTGATCCAAAGCTTAACTCCACTCAGCTAATCAGGTTTTGAGCCAGACTCACAAATACAAGCAAAGAAATGAAACAAGGTCTGCAGGAGTTCTTAGAATATAGCCGACAGACGCACACATTTACATGCACATAGTTGGCCTGAACCCATCCAAGAGCTTTTCCTGCGCTACCCGAAACAGTGTGTGTCTCCATTGTATCGGAGACGGTGTCAGGAAGGAAAGCCCCGCCTCTTTATTTCCTCTTGTCGCCCTGAGTGACGACGACGTCACAGAGGACCCTGGAGCTGCAGGGCATCGTGGGAAATGACCTCTGGACCTCTTTGCACACGAAAATGCACGCAGGTGCACACACACACACAAACACATTCACATATATATATATGCATGAGCGAGGGAGAGAAAGAGAAAGAGATACGTGAAATCACGACAGGCGGTTGGGGGCTGGACTCAAGGGACTCTCATCTCCAGACTCGGTAATATTTCATCCATGTCAGCAATTTGTGTGTGTGTGTGTGTGTGTGTGTGTGTGTGTGTGTGTGTGTGTGTGTGTGTGTGTGTGTGTGTGTGTGTGTGTGTGTCTGTGCGTGTGTTTGAGAGAGAGAGAGGGGGGGGGGGGGGGGGTTGAAGCGATAGCTAAATGGACGGAGGCGACCCCACTGACATGATTAATGACCAGATAGACTATGTTCAAGTGTTTTCTTTCTCAAGTGATTCTTGTGTGTGCTGCTGTGTTGACGCTAACCTCAATCTGTATGTGCCAGGATTCTATTAACCTCAATTCAAAACCCATGAAAATCTGAAACTCTGCTGCTGTGCACAGTAAGCAACATCTCCTATGTATCTACTGGAAGTGAGCCTCTCAGTGTTTAGCTACATGACAAATGTGCACACAGCAAAAATGTGCTTTAACAAGACTACTTTAAAACCTAGTATATGGTTGGACCATGTATGAACTGTTAGAGGGCTTTTAATTTGAAACAAGGGCTTTTAATTTGAAATGGTTGCAGAAAGTTTCAGCATTCTGCTGACCAATGGGGACTTGGTCATTCAATCATGTGGCGTTCAGCCTACTGAGTGGTCTGATATTAGTATTAAGTTCTATGGATCGAAAACATGTTAACATTAAATCTTCTTAAAATAATTCGTTTTTGTCGATGTGTGTGCCCGTGAGAGGCGGCCATTTTGAGCATCTCGCCATGAAACTACGAGTTGCTTTAAATCTTATGTACATGGACCGACCTTCTCCAAACAGCACAGGTATGATAACAGCCCCGCCCTGAAGACCCCTGGTAATATTCGCTCATAGTCATAGCGCCCCCTGTTGGCCACTGGAAATGACACTTTTCATACTTTCACATTCTCCGTCGAGCTGGTTGATCACATGAACCTAAAGTCGGGTCACAATAACCTAAACATGTAGTTGATGATATATTGAGACATTCGTTTGACTTTGTCAATGGGCATCGCCGTGACGATGCAGCAAAGTTTGATGTCTCGCTGTGACACAGGAAGTTGATGTTTAAGGTCAACGGATGCTTGAAACCTCACGAAACGTGTGACATACATCTGGCCTGATATGTGTTTTGCGAGCGGGCGTGGCCAAACGGCTCGCCAGCACCCCCTGCTGGTGACATGAAATGAGACAAAAATAGCAACTTTAAGCGTGGATACGCGGTCCCTCGCGCGTTGCACATTCGAGGAGACGGCTTTGGGGAGGCGGTGCGCCGGAGTGCGAGGGCCCGTACATCACTGCTTGCACTTTTAATTATAGGTTGCTTCTTTTAACACAACATCAAATGTTCCTGCCTTTTAGGAAGTTTGGTATAAAAAAGAAAAAAAAACAATACACAGCTCTGATATGATTATGAGTATATGTTCCTGGCTCAAAATCACATAGTCTGTTTGAAAAGATAGATGTAAACATTGTTGGGGATCTAATCAGAGAGGGGTGTTATGGGTAACATGCATATACAAAGCAGCCTGATTTAGTTGTTCCACCTATCAGGTTTCAAATAGAAAAGAAAACCTACAAACACAAAAGCCATGGAAACTTCTCTGAATGACACCAGCGCACATTCACTTATAGACAACAAGAAGCCATTTCAAACCTTAAAATGTACATTAAGCAGTGCAGCAGGGAAATTGTATATTTGTTAATCGATTATGGGATAGATGTGTGTAGTTCAGTGTTTGTATCAGTGTGATAGGAGTAAGGTAAGTGTTTGTGGAAAGCATATTTTAAAGTGGTTCATATTTAATTGAAAAGCAAAATATGCAGAGGAAGATATGAGCCTACAGGGTCTGAGTGTGGGGGAGGGAAATAGCTTATGGGTAATGCTGTCTTTATAGATACAGTGTCAGAGGTTAGACCCACCATCCATCTAATGCATCCTGTGTGTGTGTGTGTGTGTGTGTGTGTGTGTGTGTGTGTGTGTGTGTGTGTGTGTGTGTGTGTGTGTGAGTACAGTGTATTTACTGTATATAGCTCTTTGCACTGATATTTTCTAAATGTCAGACCTACATTATCTCAACCCTGCATGCAAATATAGGATCTATTTAGTGTCACTGTCACATCAGTATCTCACGGCACTCGGAGACGGAGCAAGCTCATCCTAAAGTGCATCAGAAACAAGCAGCTACTTCATGTGTCTGTGGTGTTTTTCAGGTCTCACTGTCAGATTCTTGTCTTGAACTCACAAACATGTCTCCAAGATTGGAAGCAGAGCATGTGCATCGCACACAGGCAGCACATGAATAAAAAAAAACTCCCTCTCTCCATCCACCCATGTGTGGGAGAGGAGAGTATTGATTTCTGGTCAGGCATTAAACATATGAGGAGCAGAGAGGGAGAGAAAATATATTTGTATTGATTAAGGGATCACTGGGTTTTATAGTTTGAGTGATACCTTTGAAATCTGAACATGTATGAGTTTCATCATGACTCGTAGCTGCTGCCATATTTTCATTCAGAGTGAATAATTGGTAATGATCATAAATCATTTTAAGTCAAAGCAAAACATTTTATTTTTGAGAATGGAAGAGATTTAAAAAAAATAAATCTAAATAGCTTAAAGAGACACTGGAAGAAACAAATACATTTTTTGTTGGTGTAAAAATCAATTATTCAATTATTTTTCCAAGCTCTACAGTAGTTAATATATGTTGAAGAAATATTCTTAATGAAAATAATGACTTATTGTAGGTGTCATGACACCCAGCTGGAAGAAAAATGGGAGAAAAGACATTGCTCAAGACTCAAAATACTGAAGGAAGCAAAAGAACACAATGAATTATATCGTTGTAAAACTGGTCCCAACAAGTTTTTGAAAGTTGCGAGACTCACGTCCCGCAGCCAAGTCATTCCACTTGATCCTACATTTCCCACAATGCAACTGAATAGCATTGTTTCAGTAGACCCTCTGTGTCTGGTTAATGCTCACATCTCCAGTTTGTAACACAGGCTTTCTGTAGTCTATATTATAATACATTTGTACCTGTGAGCTGCTTGTGGGACCTTCACTCGCAGCAGCATCACCTATACAGGCGGCACAGTGAGAGATTTGATGGAGCGTAAAACAAGCTGCTGATGCACATAACTCGTTTACTGTCCCCTTCCACTGCTCCACCTGAAGTGGCTTCAGGGATCCTGGTTTCCTGTTTCAAGCCGGAGGCAATTTCAGGTTGACATCTCATCAAAATGAGTGACAAGCATGTGGAGCAGGAACCTGAGTGGAAGGTACAACTGGCGATGCACAAGAAAGAAAATTATACAGAAGCTTGAGCTGTACCACCGTGTTAGAGACTGTTTTCCCCTTCAGCCAAGTGTAAATCCTCCCCTAAACTTGATATTTACAGCTCGAAAACAGTACGTGAAACATATTTCCTGCGAGTGTGAGAAGCCGGTGTGACAACATTTCTGGAGTATGACTTGCATTTCTGTGAATTAAAAGTACAAACGGACTTCACAGTTCCAACCTGCAGCCTGCAACCTGCAGCCACTTTTCAGATCCTGAAGCTCCAGCAGGCCCGAGAGCTGCAGCGCGGCAGCTGCTCGCTGCCTGAACTCTGTCTCAACGCTCGTCCCGCCTCACTTCAAAAGTTCCATATAAACAATCCTCCATGACTTTTGCATCGCCCTCTAACTCCCTCACTCCCCCTCTGTGTTGAGATGCTCTAACTGCCTTTAACATCTTGAGCCCTGGGAAATATCATGCTTCGTGTTTAATGTTTCAGTAGAACTTAATGGTGTGTGCATGCATAATGTGTGTAGGTCCATGTGTTTGAGATTAATGTATGTTTGTGTGTGTGTTTGTGTTGTCCATCTCACTGACAGTGCTGTGAATCAACAACAGAGCCTCAGCCATGTGGAAATGATACACATCATTTATTTAGCATTGACGGTTCCTTTGTTTCAGTGTGTGTGTGTGTGTGTGTGTGTGTGTGTGTGTGTGTGTGTGTGTGTGTGTGTGTGTGTGTGTGTGTGTGTGTGTGTGTGTGTGTGTGTTCTACAAGTCCCACACGCTCATAAGACACACATTGATTTTAAAAGGGTGGAAAACAGTTGTGTGGGTATATATATATATGTCACATACCATCTTCTTGATCTGGAAAACACACACACACACACACACACACACACACACACACACACACACACACACACACACACACACACACACACACACACACACACACACACACACACACACACACACACACACACACACACACAAGTGCCATCTGATGTGCACACATTTTGACTTTTGTTCATCAGTGGTTTACATCTGCAGTGGAACTGAACTGATCCTTTTGAGACATTTATGGAGGAGGAAATGCAACAGCTCTGATTCTAGTTTCTTAAATAGGAATATGTCCTGGTTCCTTTAGCCCCCTATGCTGATGAACAGTTGTGAACTGTTGGTTGGAAAAAAACAAGACAATTAGGGCTGCACCTTTGGCTTTGAGAAAAACTTTGGTCTACATTTTTCACGATTTCACGACTCCCTGATCTCTCCAAAAACTCTGTGGTTTAATTTACACCCTGCGCCTTTCAGGTGTCTTGTACCTGGACTCTAATCTTTTGGACTCTATATGTGGTGTCTCGTATCTGGACTTTGTATCTGGTGTCTTGTATGTGGACTTGGTGCACATGGAAATTGTGACAGAAATAGTCATCAATAAAGAATTAAAGCTCCTCATGTGTCTTCTCTGATGCAGACAACGACTAAATGAAGCCTACTGCGTGTGATAAGACATTTGAGGGCATTCATCTGTTGTGACTCTGATCCATTGTTGTGCCATATAATCACACACAAGTACACACGCCCAGATCTTGTTTTATTCAATGCGTGACGATGTGTGTGTAAGAGGTGTGTCTCTTAAGTCATTCAACTCAACAACAGATCCAAAGTAGACAAAGATTTGGGGTCAGACTTTCATAACACAACAAACTAATTCGCATGCAATATCTGTTTCCCTCTTTGACCTAAAAGTTTATTTGTTTAGCTTTTCTTTGTGCCACCTGCCTGATGAGTTTTTAATTTATACTTTGGGGATTGTATCACAAAGGTCCCAGTTTCATAACCTCTGGGATCATGAAAATCCTGTGAAAATTTAATTTCTGAAGCACAGCGATATCCAGTCAAATTAAAGCCTGTTTCATTAATTTCCTGAAGAGATGACATTTTCATCCAACAAATAATTTTTCATCTCAGCTATACAGGACTTTCCCAGCTGAGCATTTACAGTTCATCACCAGAAATAGCTCATTATACCTGTCAACTGCAACATCCATCATCAGGCTGCTGCTGCTTGTTGATAATTTGTAATTATTTCCCCAAATGACTAAAGTCTGTGGATTTTGGAAGTATTTTCAGGAATCCTTCCCAGATAACTAAATCTTTCGGAGGCTGATGACAGCAGCAGAGATGCAGATGATGTATGATGCTCCATCTGCTCCTTCAGTTTGGGCTCTTGATACTGAGAGTTGCCTGCAGGACAGGCAGAGATATCAGCAGTGCTGAGACACAGAGGACCTCAGCACCCATTTCACTAGAACACAGAGCACTTAACCATTCGACCTTTCCTGCCATATATCACCTTAGACACACACACACACACACACACACACACACACACACACACACACACACACACACACACACACACACACACACACACACACACACACACACACACACACACACACACACACACACACACACACACTGAACCACTAACTCTAAAAACAGGTTCTGTAAATGGCCCTGGTTTTTATTACCATGGTGTTTCTGTCCACCTTGCATGGCCTTATTGCTCCACCCACAGACAGAAAGATATTGCTATAAAGCAATGGAAACACAAGTCTTTATCGTTTTTCAAATCGATTAATATGCATATTCAGATTCTTAAATGAAACTGAAGGCCATGTGTAATTTATTATAACTCAGCTCATTGGACACGTGCAACTGAAGATAGCTTTATTTGTCATTTTAGTGTTTGTGAATCTGGACTGAAGCCTACTGGACTAATCAAATTGTGGTGGCTTTTTTTCCACTATTTTATGATATTCTATAGAATAATTATTGATTTAAAGCATTTTTTTCATAGATAATCATGATACATTACTGTGCAGCACTTTTTTATGACTGTCTAGCATAAAACTTTTAACATGAATGCAGCCCCTTTTTAAATGAATATTGTTTTTTGTACTGTAAATATCCTACATGTAATGTGGTCCTCAAAAATGAAAGAAATACCTTGAGGAATAGTATATATTTTTGGGAGATAAACCATTTTTTGTTGTCGCCTAGAGCTAGATGAGATGACTGATATTTTTGTAATCTCTGTGTACAATAAATATGTAGCTGGAGGCAGCCGGTGATCAGCTTAGATTAGTATACTGTAAATATCGTCAGGTCACATGTCAAAAACAAAAGCGTAAAAACAACCGTGTTGTAGTGTTTTATGTCAGATTATTGGGACTATTTTGTTATATGTGGTATTTTATTTTATAATATAATTCCTTAGCTTTAAATGTGCATTTTGGAAGATTTAGTTTCTTTCACACAGTGTTTCCACATTTATATTCAGCTAAGGTAGCCAACTGCTGGCTGTAGCCTTATAACAGACATATTATTGATCTTCTCATCAAACTCTCACCAAGAAAGTGAGTAAACTCATCTCCTATAACCATTTAATTAACTGTGGCCTAGATAGTGAATCACTGACTCACCACATTTATTAATTCAAGTTGATATACATGGGTGTAGAAAACAACAGGAACCCTGTACAGTGCTGCATCCGGTGGGGTTGACAGTCTGTTAATAGTCTTTATTGGGTCACAGTTTGCTGCCAAAATTATACTTTCTGGAACAATCACAATGTTTTCAGATGGCTTGTTTGTGTTTCCTCTTCATACCTGAACTTTTCCCTCTTCGTCTTCCATCTTCTTCCTCTCTCTCCCTCTCACACTCATTCACTCTCTCCCTGCTCTCCTTTCACTCTCCTCAGTACCTTTTATTTATTCAGACTCCCCAGTGCCTGTTCCTCTCTTTTCCTCTCTCTCTTTCTCTTCCCCCCACCCCTGTGGAGTTCCTTTTGTGTGATTTGGTGGTATGCTAAATATCTCCTGAAACTGCTCACACACACACATACAGACTTTGAGTGAGGGAGTTAGTGAACTGCTAGCAAATGCAATTTGAAGGGGCATCAAAACAAACTGGGATCCAGCTGACCTTGATGAAGCAGCCAAGTATGGAGGGAAGGATGCAGCAGGGAAAAAGATGGGAGAGGGAAGCGAGCACGAGAGGAGTGAAAGTGGGATTTTGTTTTTCCAGCATTTATTTCTCCCTCTCTTTCTGTGTTTTGGAAGCGCTCCATGTTTTCATCATTATTGTTAGTTTCTGTGCAGCTGCAAGGTCATCGTCATCCCTCCATATCACACCTCTCTCACACACACACACACACACACACACACACACACACACACACACACACACACACACACACACACACACACACACACACACACACACACACACACACACACACACACACACACACACACACTGCTGGTACTGATTCCAAAGTGTTATCAGTTGCCGTGGCGCTGAAAGTGTGTGAAAGGAACAGACTGTATGGAGAGGGGTCATAGGTCAAAGAGGGTGTCATGTTTGTGTCACTGTCTGGTGAGAACTACTGAAGTAAAACCTCTAATATAAATACACTGACAGCCACATGGTGAGGTGCGTATGATTTTATCTGTGTGGTGCTTTGACTTCATAGTCCAGGAACAGGCAATTATTTTGGTAATGTGAGACAGAGACGTACAGGGTCACTTGTGTGTGAGAAACAATGTGTTCATTGTTCTTCACACTGAGTGTAACATGAGAGAAGACGAGCAGAGAAACCGGGTGAAGGAGCCGCTAAGAGCATCCCTTCATATTTAAGATGAGCTGCCAGCAAAGTATCGGATCTCTGAAGGGTACTGGCTACTGTACCCAGAGAGGGAGGGATAGCTGTAGGATAACAAGTCACAATATTATAAAGCGTTAATCGACTTCTGGGGGTCACTCAATCTGCGTTTCATTCAAGCTAAAACTTCTGATGTTCAGATGGCAGGAATGAAGGCTTTATGCATTTTGGCTTTCACACACACAGCTCCCCTCACACACACACATCCCCTCAGGGTTAGTCAGTTGCTTGTGGTAAAATGTTGTCTGCTTTGATCTGTGGTCTGTTTCAGTGGCCAAACTCATTTCAACACACTTTGTTTGGTGTCGAAATAGACCCAGACATCATGCATGCAGTGGATGTTTTGGAGGCAACATGTAGTCCATAAAATTAGTCTATTAGTTTTCGAATTTTTGGTTGTTATGATTTTTAGGTTGTTATGATTTTTATATCCCAGTATTCCTTATGGAATAATGTTCATGTTAGGTGATTCTTCACCTTATTATATATGTCCAATGTTAAAGGTCAGTTCCAATGCAGGAAGTAGTGCGAGCAGTACGTTGCATGGCTGTTCATACATACAACCTTCAGAGCTTCTCCCTGTCGCACCACTGATTTATGAGATTTGTCAATATTGAGATGTTCGTGGGGACACCAGAATTTAATTCTGGGTTTCTGACCTGAATCACTGACTTTATTTCAATTCAAATAAACTTGACTTTATTTCTACCATTTGCTCCAACAAAAAACTATCCAGTAAGTTTATGTGTGGTGTTTTGATTTCTGATATAACGGACATGACAGAAAAAGTTTGAGAACCACGGCTTTAGTATATTTTTCACAACCACATAAAAATAGACGAGAACCTGAGAAACAAATTTGTTTCATTCATGTGTGGGAAAGAAGTTGGGTTGGTAGAATGACTTGATGGAAATGTGGTTGATGGAAACAAAACTTTATGACTGCGTTTAGCAGTGTGTTGGTGTGATTGGAGGGTTGTGGTATCGAAGATGTGGGGTCACCGGTGTGTGTTTGTGTGTGTGTGTGTGTCTGTGGCTTCCCCAACTGCCTTAATGGATGGAAATTTCTCTTCACCAGATGGGAGGTAGACCTCTTTGGTTTCCACTAATGTTAATGAGTGTTGTGCTGGTCTGGTTTTCTTTTCTCTCCTCTCCATGTGTGTTGAAAGCTCGGCTGTCACACTCTTATGTATCGTCAGCCTTTGTCATCAGTCACTGGGGTTCAAACAACTCTTCCCACTTGTTCTTGATACCTCCTCACCTTAGTAGTTTACCGTTGTTTACACTTCTTTACTTCTTTCTGTGACATAATCAGATCACCATTAATGACATGACCTTTAACCTCTGACTATAGCCTCAGGGTACAATGACATCATGACTGACAGCTATTGTACTAACACCCTGTTCACCCTGAAGTCCCCTCTCCTCTCTCCTCTCCTCTCCTCTCCTCTCCTCTCCTCTCCTCTCCTCTCCTCTCCTCTCCTCTCCTCTCCTCTCCTCTCCTCTCCTCTCCTCTCCTCTCCTCTCCTCTCCTCTCCTCTCCTCTCCTCTCAGCCATCCAGGCCAACAGACAGCTAACTGATGAATCTATTATTGATCAGCTCAGTCTCCCTTCCCTATTAGCATCTATTACTATCTGCCCCACTAATGGGCAAGCTGCTAACTTGCTGCTAAAAGCTGTTTTCAGGCCAAAGTCGTCCTCCCTCTAATTTTTTTTATGCTGTTTCCCATTTTCAATCACTTTTTGATCTTCTTTTGAAACAACAGGAAGTGAAAATGGGAGAATTACCTGTGCGTAGGAGGGACAGAGAAGGAGTCAAAGCACACAGGGGGTCATGTGGTGAACAGCTGTGTAGGTGTATCAACATCGTCATTACCAGCAGTGGAAACGAAATTGCCTTTGTTAATTATTAAACCACCGTGTCCACATTTCAGACACCCATGCGCCTATTCTCTGCTTGTTTTGCTCATCGTGTGAGTGTCACTGAAACCCCCCCCCCCCACCTGTCACGTATTAGTTCTGAGCTTCATCACGCTGCACTCTTTGTGGTGACGTTGAACTTTACTCAGAACATTTGTTTTTTCTGTTGTAAAACCAAAATGATGTTCACTGTCATGCAAAGAAAGTCATAGATAGTCTGTGGTTTTTCAGAGTATATCGAACAGTTTCCAGAAAATCACATCAAGGCAGTTTTAGGTTTCAAGTCGTCAAGTTTAAACATATCAAACGCCAGGATAAAGTTTTTGCATATCAGACAGACAAAAAATAGCTGTGAAGTAGAGAAGTACTGATTAAGATCTCAACTAAACCCTGCTTTTGTGTGTGCGTGTGTGTGCGTGTGTGTGTGTGTGTGTGTGTGTGTTGGGGTGTGTATATAGGTTTTAGGTCTCATTGATCTTCCGTCTCCAACAGCATGTAAACTCTGACCTTTGGCTTGCGACCCCAGAGGTCGTCAGTGACCAGCTGTTGCTTGAGCACTCGCGAGTTGTATCGTTGTTTGTGTGCGAGTGTGCCATCACATGCAGATGTTAGCTGCGACTGTGTTGTTTCTGCAGTTTTAATGAGAAATGTGTGGGGTCTGTGTGTGGCTGTGTGTGCACCGCAGATAAAGACGCGTAGTTAAGTTTTAAGGCAAAAAGAGCTGCAAATTAAATGAAAGCAGTTTCATGGATTTTCCAATTACACTGGGGATATAGTGCATTGCACACAGTGTGGTGGCGTATGCAGACACATGCACACAACCGCACATGTTGCTGCGAAGAAACCAGTGTGCGTGTGTGTGTGTGTGTGTGCGACCCTTTGTGCCACCCACCAATGACATGAGGTGAAAGATATATGTGCGTTGATGCATTTCTGTGAGTGTGCCTAAAGGTCCCTGCTAGATCAAGTGGGTTAATTTCCCAGTATTTGCTGTTTGTCCAGACTTTTCTCTTTCATGCTGTTTCTGCCCGTTTACCTCCGTTTCTTCCTCTTTTTCTCTCGGTCTCCTGTTGTTAACTTTGTACCCGAGGGAAAACATCTGTAGCGGCAATATTACTCCACTGAACACACAACACAAGCAGCGTGTTCATTCAATCAGAGAGGAAAACATTTTTCTGCTGTTGTTAATTCTCAGGAGAACACTTTGATGTAGCCTATTACAAGCGGTGGCGTTGATTGCTTCACACATCTTTTACCACTTCAAACACTAAATGCGTGATTGATCACTGGACAGAAATTCTCTTTTTATTCTCTGTTTTTAATCCTTCCACAGGGAGGTCAGAGGTCAGGCACAGCCTCAGAAAAGCAGCCATAGAACTGATAGTGATACAGTGCCTTTCATTTCAACACAGCAGATGCTGTGACTAATAAAGCACATGGAACGTACAAGGGGGATGAAAAAGCTGAGAGACTGCTCCTGTTGAGTGCAAACACACAAAGCGCAGCACAGTGGTGGACATGGAACCGAGGGAAGCAGCAACTTTCATCCGTTCACGAAGCTCGATCAACATCAGCACCCGAGTTGCACACTTTTTGCGCTCATTTGTGATTTCGCCATGAAACTTAAGCAGAGATTACACATCAAAATGTGTGTCAAATTTTTGAGGAACAGAAAGAAGTCACAAGGAGTCAAATTTGTAATTTGTTGTATTTTAAGTAGGCGTGATGAGGAACAACGATTATGATGTTGCAGGCGAGAAACTTGTTACGCAAATGTCGTGCTGGAGAACCAAACTACCATCTCGCCAGAGTTGTGCTGGTTTGCGCTGAATGTTTCCCCTCGGATGCCTCAGAACATCATACTTGAACTCTGTGTTGACAGTCTGACCCTGGACGATCAATTCACCTTGCGCAATCCTGCGAATGTCAAAGAAACGTGAACTGGTTGCGCTCCTGACCTGACTTGCTTTCTTTTGGATCACCCCTCATACAGAAGTATATGCAGCTGTTTTTGTATGTAGCAACGCATTCAAAGTATTGTTGGTGGAAGAGAAACAACCGTACTCTAACATTTCTCTTCAGACCTTCACAAATCCTTCAGATGAAACAGTCTGAGAAGGAAAGATTCTTCTGAACTGCTCATAATTTACATCCACACTAAGGCCGTAGCCTGTTATGTGACTTCACAAGTACACGCTGCCTCATTTTAAGAGCCAAAAACATTCAGCACAACAGCTCTAGTGTGACAGATATTATGACTGTTCCTGCTCTGTTTGTCTTCAGAGACACAGATCCTGTCCTCGTTTTGTCTGAATCCACCGACCAGAACCTAAACACAGTGAGGCAGGTGAGTGTGTGCGTGTCTCTCTGTCGCTGTTTTCTACAGTAACGAAGGTTTCCAGACTCAGTTTCTGGTCGTTTATTTCTCTTAGAACAAACTTTGTTTCTCAGTTTATAATAATTTGACAGGTGTCAGGTTTTATACCAGACCAAAAGCATTTAGAGGTCAGCGCTGTGGATATGCTGAATAGGTATATTTTCTATATCTACATCCATTCTGCCGTCAATATGTAAACAGCAAGTTTTCTGAAAGGCCCTGATATTCATAATAAAAGATTCATGCCTGAATAGAATATTATGCTAAGATACTTATATTATGCAATAGGATGTTTTTTTAATTTTTTTATATTTATATATATCTAGCAGTACAGTCTTACTTACTGTACGATAAAAATAGCAGAATTGTGTTGACTTAATGACCCATTCATACAGACACTCCCTTTCTCTCATACACACTGGACTTTATGTACACACACACACACACACACACACACACACACACACACACACACACACACACACACACACACACACACACACACACACACACACACACACACACACACACATCTCATGTGTGAGGGCTGGTGAAGGCTTCTAAACCAACACACACACACGCTAATCCTGCAGGGCATGGACGAATTTAGGGCAAGCCTGATTAGTAGTGCTACTGCTTATCACCCAGAGCCAGAGAGAGAGGGGGAGAGAGAAGGAGGGGGGAGGGGAGAGAAGGGAGGCAGAGGTGGGGGAGAAACTGGGAAATTGGGGGAGTGGAAGAGGTAGTGGGAGGCTGGAAACGGGGAGGAGGAGGGGGAGAGAATTGAAGGAATAGCAGTATGGATTCCCACAAAGGAATATCTTTTTTTTTTAATTTAAAATTTTTTTTTTTTTTAAGTACCATTCATCTAAAATTATCCAAACATAAATACAAAGCATCACACCCCGAGAGGAAACAAGGAATAATGAAAAATAGGTACAGACGAAGGAGAGATCTGAGCATTAAGTGATGAAGAGGGCAATCAGCTACTGCAACCTTAGACCCCCCTCCTCCTCTTCATCCTTACTTCTCCCTCTCCCTGTGTCTTTGTATCAGTTACTTTCTGTTGCTGTCATTCCTCCCTCCTACGTTTTCTTTCGTCTTCCCCTCTTCTTCTCTCTCAACCCTTGTCTTTATGCCTCATAATCCTCCAGCTCCCTCTGGCCCTTTCACTGTGTGTGTGTGTGTGTGTGTGTGTGTGTGTGTGTGTGTGTGTGTGTGTGTGTGTGTGTGTGTGTGTGTGTGTGTGTGTGTGTGCGTGTGTGTGTGTGTGTGTATGTGTGTTGCTGCTTCCAGTGAAGTAGAACCTCAAAGGAGAGGCCGACGCTGTGTGTCAGGGTCATTCGTTTTATTTTGATGTCTTCACCTCTGAGTGGAGAGGAGGAAGGCCAGATAGTGGATGTGCACTACAAAGTAAAGTACCGCTAACAGGGACTTCTTTCAAGGGAAAGGGTTTATGAGTTGTAACAAATTGCTTTTCCTTCCACACAAATATGTGTTTTCATCATTGTGATGCTTCACTGCAGAATGACAAAAGTTTGGTCTCATACTGAAGTGGGAATATTGTTTGTGCTCACCTTAAATCTAAGAAATTTTTTTCAGAGGGACCACGAGAACCCTGATCAGAAACTGTGAATTTAGATAATGATACTATAATAACTCAAGGAAAAAAAATGTGAGGACTTTGTATTTGATTATAAAAGTTTATGCTTTTTGAATTGGAGTTTAAGGAAGGAGGTTTTTTTCGGAGCCGCTCCTAGTGGCCCTCAGTGGTATTACACATTAAGGGACTTCAGCGTTGGCTTCACGTCTTTAGAACCTGAGACTAGGTCCTTTTTTATATATAGTCTGTGACTGAGAATGAACTTTTTTGTGAAGTTGTTAACATCCTGTGTGCAAAACTTTATTTTTGAGCATCAATAGCTTCAGATTAGAAAGACTTTTGCAAAGATAAATGTCAGCCAAGGGGATTTATCCAAACTTGGCAATGCAAAACTTCTTTTTATAAATGGTTTCAAATTAATAAATTATTTATTGACAGTTACAAAGCTGCTACTTACAGATTAGAGAAAATGTTTATGAAGGGCCCCTTATTTGATCGTTGGACCACAACAAATACTTATACTGTATTGTGACTTATCTTCTGCTAACAATATTCTACAGAAAATAAAACTTTTCCACGAGGACACTTGGATCTCTAAATATCTTTGAAGTCTTAAAATATTTGCAATTTGATTACTTTTATTAAAACCCATCCACAGTGCTGTTAAACACTCACCATTTCACTTTAAAAGGCCCAAAGATTTTGTGGTTTCTTACTTCACTGGTTTAAAATTAGGAAACACAGTCACACAGCTCAGTCACACAAACACTTTGCTCTGATAGGACAAACTGTTTTTTCATTTAGATGTTTTTTTCTCAAGGGAAAAAAAATTGTTTTTGTCATATTTTATTATGGCTGCTATTAAAGGTCTTACAAGCTATTACATTTAACTTGATGAAATTTTCAGACACACTGGCACACAGGAGACTCTTTGCTGCGGCTGTAATGTATCTAACTCATAAGAAAATGAGCTGTTAGAAAACGACTTTGCTGTAAGACTCTGTAATGTGTGAGCGAGCAGCTGTGAGTTCAGTGCGACCTTGTTAGGTTTGTTTGTATGTTTTCATACTGTATATTTGGCATATTACACGAAATAGTTTAGAAAATGGTTGTGGCATGGGTTCAATTATGTAAAACGTGTCTCTATTGTTCATCTTCTTGTCTTCTTGTCTTAGGGCGGCACGGTGGTTAGCACTGTCACCTCACAGCAAAAAAGGTTCCGGGTTCGAATCCGGTCCTGGGCCTTTCTGTGCGGAGTTTGCATGTTCTCCCTGTGCTTGCGTGGGTTCTCTCCGCGTTCTCCGGCTTCCTCCCATCATCCAAAAACATGCACCTCAGGTCAGGTTACCTGGCGCCGCGCTAGTGGCAGCCTGCTGCAGCAGCTCCCCCCTGAGAGCCCCCCTGCTGTAGTGAAGAAATTTCCCCTCAGGGATTAATAAAGTGTATAAAATCTAAAAAAAAATCTAATGCTGCTCAAATTGAGATGTGATTGCTCTTCAAGAAGGATAAAGGGAGGGATCTCATAAATGTTTGGGCGTCTGTTCTGTCTGCAGCATGTCTCTCATGTTGTGTGATTAAATTTAAATGGACCAAACTGCAGCTGAAACCTCTTCAGTCAAATTAACTTTTCAACTTCAAATGTGCCCATACATAAAACATGTCACAGATGTTTAATCTTAGCCTTTGTAGCTTGCAGTTGCAGTGGTATGTATGTAGCGACTGATGCCAACAGGAGCTAAATGATAACCAGTCTCTCTGTGAATCTGTCGAGCACACAGCTTTGATGCCTTTGTGAGGCCGTTTATTGACCAAAACAAGGCTGAAATTGACCATGACTACTACAAGAGGACGATTGTTTGTCTCTCTTCGACTCGCTGTGTCTTGATCTCTGTCACACACATACAACAAATTAGTCGACGTGATGCACTGCGTTGGAGTTGACAAGCAGTCTAGAGGAATGATGCATGCTTCATTTGTTTGTGTTTTGATTTTAAATTCGGAAACACCTTTTGTTGAACTCCCGTCCTCCCTCTCTCCCACTTTAACACTCTGGAGAAGCAGCTCTTGTCTGGAGACAGGATATGCTTGAATAGCTGACTTCTATCATCAATCAAAGCAAAGACAATGAGCCACTTAGGAACAATAACAAGGGGTTAACCAAACATTACACACACCAGCACAGTCTTGGTAACCATTTTCATTGTCGAGACACCACTTTTCTTGTTGTGAATTATATATTTGAAATAAGCTACTGTATAAACCATCATGTCTGTGCAACTTAAACAGAAAACTGTAATCATTTTATTTCCAGTTATTGTGCCTCCATTTAATGTATAGTAAAGCTTCGGATATATTTGCTTAACTACATGTTTGTATGCACATGACCGCGACTACTCGTATATGCTGTGTTCCTTAAAAGTGCTAGTTTTGCGCGTCCTTAAATGTTATTGCTGCCTGTGACCAAGATGCAACTAAGCCCACGAACACCAGGGGCAGTATGTCATTATGTGAAGGAAGCTCAGCTCAAGAATCAAGTGGTGACCGACTGTGATGTCTTTGGATTAAAATTAGAAGAAACCTAAAGTTTCTGTGAAGCTGTGTTTCTTTAAGTAATAATACAAATATAATGGGAGACAGTTGAAAGCTAAAATAATTGTACGGGGGAAGAATGTTTGTTGAGCTAAAATTCTAAATTGATCCCGATAACATCCATCCTAACCACAATTATTTATATCATTTTTGAAATTAACAGGTCATCTTTACAGCTGTGTATAAATGACAGGGGCGCGTCTCCCGTTGGATGACACTAGCTTTCTGCTGTCACTCAACATAACACGTGCTGAAGCGTTAGCAAAGAGTAGGGGAGCTGCTAATGATCGTGCTGTCTAACGGGACGATCTGCCAAAAGCTGGTGGATCCCTGTAACCTGCGAAGTACGTCTGCCGCCGACTGCTGCGGAACAATTCAGAGGAAACAGCAGCTGGAACGTCGGAAAAATGGCACTGAGTGGATGATAGTGCTATAAATGTGTGTTTCTGCAGAGTGTGGGATTCATGCAGCTGTGTCCTGCCTCACCGTAGGGGCTCAGTGTGTGTGTGTGTGTGTGTGTGTGTGTGTGTGTGTGTGTGTTAAGAGACTGTGGGGGGCAGGAGCATGTGAGCGCCTCTCTGCATCTCTTCTCTCCATCCCGTCGGTTTTGATTGACAGATGAAGGAGGGAGGTGTATAATTTATCACTTCCTGGTTGGTCCGGTCCCACAATGCCCTGCAGCCAGAGACCAAGGCTGCTTCCCTAGAGCAAAAGTCAGTTTATTGAACCTTTAATGGACACCCCCCCCCCCACACACACACACACACACACACACACACACACACACACACACACACACACACACACACACACACACACACACACACACACACACACACACACACAGGCTGTGCTGGTCTCCCTCCCTGGCTGCCTCTCTGTCATGTTTAATGTATAATGAATGAATGATTCATGGCAGGGGAGAGAATTTTGTATTTTAGGACTACTTATTCATTTATACTCACACCAGTCACTTTTTACTGTGGGTGTGATTTTTTTTTTCAGCATGTTTAAGGTCACCAGGTTTTCTAGATACATCATCCAACAAATTATTTTCAACATGCAGTTCCTCATGAAACCTGCAATTCCTATCGTCCCACCCACATTCATGATATGAAAGCATTTTGAAAAGCACCACTTCTGATTATTTTTTTTGAATACTTATTTATTTATCCAGAGAGAATAGCAAGAGTCTAGAGGGCGTAAGAGCCCTTTTACAGGGTAAAACCCTGTTTTACATTTATTCTTAAAGCTGCTTTAATTAATATTCTAATCCTAACAAGTTATCAAATCACTTTGTGAAGTCACCTGATAGTCTTCAGTTCCCCTCAGCTCTATGGAGCCTTTTTTTTTTTACAGTTTTTCAGGTCATTGGTTTGGTTTCCCAACTTAAAGTTTCTATTCCCTCTCACAACTTTCACACTGTTTTTCCAGCAACACCAGCAGCACTTCTCATTAAACAAGTTCCGGCAAACTACCTGCTGAGCACCAAACAATAGAGGCTGACTGGCCAATATAGGCTTGTCAATCACGTATCGGTATCGGCGTATATGTTGTTTCTTATTAAACCTTTTTTTACTGAACATGATGCAGACGATGCTTGTGATAATATATAAACTGTTCTATTTATGTTTTTTTTTTTTTTAAATTTGCAATTATTTAAATGTATTACAGTCCCAGTGGAGTTCAGTGTTTCACTGATGCTATTTGGACCCTACAGTCTAAAAATATCCTGCCTCTGTTACATAACTTTGTCACACGTGTTTGATCACCTTATTTCAACCCACATATCGAGTTTAATTTTTTTTTTAACTCCATTATATCAATATTGGCATCAAGCCCCACAAATCCAGTCATATCGGTCATTCTCTACCAAACACCACAGTTTGCAACAAAGTTAAGATCTAGCTAGTAAATACAGAGAAACATTTAGTAGTTTAAGAATATTTTCCCCAGCAGTCAGTGAGAAGCAAAACGGAGCTAAAAGGAGAATGAATATTGTCCAAAAAATACAAAGACATTTGAATGGGATTAGACCGTGGTTGACAGATTATATTGCCTGAAGTTAATTTAATAATCAGCAGAAGCGGAATCTATGCAGTGGTTGAACATGAGACCAACTCTGTTAACCTCATAGCGTGTTTATCTTCCGTATTCTATAGCACAATACAAAGATCCTATATACTCAAAGACGTGACCTGCTGTTGCTTGTTGCAACATGTGTCCTTCTGTTAATGTCACCGCCGCATATGCACATCTACACTTACACACGCAACACATACATGCCCACATAAATGGACAGGCGAAGACACACAAGCAGGGGTTGAGATCTGATATATGGTGAGCCGCAGGCTCCCGCTGTCAAAGACGCGGCATTTACCCAACCTGCAGAGCATCCTCGCCTCGCCGGTGACACATGTCAAGTCATATTTATTCGCTAAAAACAAACCGCTACGGATGTCATCATGAAAGGAAGAACTTGTGCGTTATATTTCTTTCTGAGCCGTGTCTTTTTTTAGCACATAGGTTTAGAGGTGTGTGTGTGTGTGTGTGAGAAGGGCAGATGGTGTAGCTCTAGGAATCATCTCTCTACATCACGGTGCACAGCAGGTGGTGGCATCGTTTGCGCGCGGGTGTGTGTGTGTGTGTGTGTGTGTGTGTGTGTGTGTGTGTGTGTGTGTGTGTGTGTGTGTGTGTGTGTGTGTGTGTGTGTGTGTGTGTGTGTGTGTGTGTGTGTGTGTGTGTGTGTTGTCTTGTCCCTGCACAACCAGTGAGGGCCAGTTTACAAGGACATCTTTCCAGACCTTGCCTTTGGCCTGTGTCACTAACACTCAAATCTGCTTTGCTGCATATGCGTGTGCATTTGGGTGTGCATGTGTGCGTGCGTGTGCGTGTGCGTGTGTGTGATTCCGGCAAGAGGAAATAGGCTGTAAAGTGAGTTTGAAGAAGTGTTGCTGTGCTGCGAGGGTGACAAAACGATGGATGGATGACAGAGGGGATGAAGAGAAGTGACAAAAGAGAGGAAAATATGAAAAGATGGAGAGAATGAGAGGTCTGTAATGTTTTTATTGCTGCCTCCCTTCATCTACATCAGATTTAATTTGAAGTCAGCTTTGATTGACAGATTGAGGAGGGAAGTGTTTATTTCAGTAGCTTGGGGTGTAAAAGGGGTAGAGGAACACCACTCTTCAACACACACACACACACACACACACACACACACACACACACACACACACACACACACACACACACACACACACACACACACACACACACACACACACACACACACACACACACAATATTAATGGCAGAGAAGTATGTTTATACGTGTAACTGTGTACTGATTTGATCTCAGTATCCTCCATCACATTGGCTGATTTTCAGGAAGTCCCTGCCCT